>NW_015642853.1:84721-91173 GCF_001515625.1 Sinocyclocheilus rhinocerous | reverse complement strand
ATTCAGCTGGTGTCTGTCGTGCGGCAGGCTTCTGTTGTTCAGCAAGTGTTTGTCGTTCAGCAGGTGTCTGTCGTTCAGCCTGCGTCTGTCCATGATGTTCATGAGGAATCCAGTGGATGTCAGCAAATCCTTCAATGACCTAACAACAGAACAGAATAAAACACACGTCCACTAGTCAAGGACACACCGTCGGATGAAGCCTGAGATGTCCTGCCTCTAAACTAAACCAAACCAAACTAAACCAGTCATAACTGGATGTGTCATTCATGAGACACTGCGCTGAGGACTTCAAGTTCAATCAAAGCAGCAGTGAAACACTATTTATTCTGCTCCTTTCTCTCATGCAAGATGCTTCTGACAATCTCTCTCTCTCTCTCAGAAAACTGGCACCCTTCCCATTTCATTATTAGTTCTTTCAATCAAGAGCGTTGTGACGAATCGTTGCATGGAGAATCATAACCCTGAGGGACACTGACTTTTTGACTGCCGTTTGAGAAGGAGGAAATCCTTGACTAATGGCTGTCTCCTGCACGCCTGCTTTAATAAGTATGTGTCTTTCTCTCCCTGAATGGGCCGGTTAAACTGCTCCACAGTGGATTTATCGCCCAATGCCTGCGCTGGTGAGTCACCGCCTTCACCTGGAAACGCTTCCCAGAATCCCACAGACAGCAGAGATCTGGGAGATCTGAGAACCAACAGATGGATAGCGGAGGATCGCATCTGTCTCAGAGCCTGCAGAAAAGACTGGATTGAGTGCTGGTCTATCTAAAGGAAAGTTCACAAGTTCGTTTCTTCATTGGCTTTTTGTTATTAGTAGGGCTGTCAAGCAACCAAAATATTTTATCTAATCAATTACATAATGTGCCCATTAATTAATCAAATTAATTGCAAATTAATTGCACATCAATTTTGGCTGAGAAATTTCCCCAAAAAGATAATTATTGTGTTAGAAGTGTAGAAGAGTTTTAAAAATGAATATTGAAATTATTACAAAAATTAATTAATTAATACTCTAAATATGAAACTACAAGCAACAGTTGAAATTGAGCAAAACAGACAATGTTGACCATATTGAGTCTGAATTGTAACACAATGTTATCTTCTTGTTTATTGAACTCTTGTATAAATCAATATCACAGTATTGCAGTAGTATTGCATCACCACTCATGCTGGTGTGATATTGCTAAACTCTATCATATGATATAAATATGAGGGTGTGATTTTTGCCCTCATATCTTGAATTTTAGGCTCATATCACAGCATTCTAATAGACTCCATCACGCAGTCTGTCGTCCTGCATCATGTTCATCAGACACTGCATCAATGTGAGATGACGGACAGGTCTGGACGAGGCGATGCATTAATCATTTTAACACATTATTTTTCCATAATTAATTGCACCAAATTAACAAGTTAAATTCACAGCCCTGGTTTTGAGATTTTCACTCAGACTCAGTGGACGTCGGCTTTCAGGACGGGTTTGGGTTGACAAACCTTCCGGATGTTTGAGGTCTGTCATTGATGAAACATGCAGTTACCTGATTTGCACACACTGCATCTGAAGTGAGATCTCAACGAGTCTCGGTCTCCTTCGACTCCTAGTTCCTGTCTCCACAAGTGTGAGGAGGAGGTGATGGAAGGCCTTCAGGGGTTTGTGTCGAGCTGCATGTAAGAGAGCAATGAAACACAACAGCAGTCATACAGTAAATTAAACGTACATAACGCCAGAGATGTTCAATCTCCTCTAGTGCTTCACGCTGCTCCAAATCTCATTTGTATCGACTCCAAATTTATCTCAAGCACTCATTTACTTCCAGTTCATGTTCCACTTTCCCTCCTTCTGCTGTCACAGCAAGAAACATTGCGTTTTTACCAGAATTCAGGGAAACGTGCTGAACTGTTGCTGCACGGCAAACACACGTGATGAAAAGAGACAGATTTGGTTTCTGTGGGTTTTGTGTTAAATTGAAACAACTGAAAATGGTTAAATTAATTTGATGAGTTCAAGTAATGGAAAAACATATTGCCATGACTTTCTGATCATATCATTTTTTTTTTTACAATTTGTACCCTCCAAATAATAAATCACCAGTAACAAACAATCATTTAGTTAACCTTTATTAGTAGTACTAGTTTCGTTTTTGTTCAGTTTGCCATGTCAGCAAATTATGCTATTTTCATGGCAAGAACTGAGTTACAAAATATTCAAGTGATGCATAAATATAGTAAAACCAAACATAAATAAAATTACAGCAGGTAAGATTATACAGGATGTTTTACATTAAAAGCTCATTTTTTTCTGTTAAAATCTGACTAAACAAGTTCTTAAGTAAGCTTATTGAATTATCGAGTACCTTAACGAGCTCCACCTTCGATCTGGATTCGTCCTCACCACTGCCTCTCCTGCAGATGGGCGTGGCCTGTAATCTGCCCCACCCCTCATGTGACATCATCAACAGAGGAACCTAAAACATGACTGTTTACTTCCGAAAGCCACATTTAGTAATGTCTTCTAAGTCAGAATCACGTACGTTGAACACAGTGAAGAGTGTGAGGCTTCACCTTGATGCGCTCTAAAAAAATACATAATTTATTTACTTATTTCCATTTCTAATTATTCTCCAGCACACTTAAACGTGCTCTCCAGCACCGGGCTTATTAAGTTAATCTTTCTGAAGCAGATTGTGTGAATGCAGCACAAAACCCAGGAATCCGTTCAGCACATTTAGCCGACAGGCCTTATTTGATGGTGGGAAATGAAATCAAATAACTGTGTGTTTCTACAGAAGTACATAAATTACTGCAGTGCTGAAGTAAAGCAAACACCTCCAGCAGCCGTTTGAATGCAGACTTTAATCACAGCCGTCAGATGATGGGCTCAGAAAAGGTCTCGCTCTGGTTCACAATCGGGCTCTTTTCATTCACTGGCACTCCAGAACTCTTTTAAAGTAATTAAGAGGAGACAATGACGTGACCTTGTCAAGAGCATCTGATACCAGCTTTTATAATTCAAGGCTTCGGCCGAATGATGTCGGAAAGCGAGGCTTGAATCCAAAGGCCAGCTGGACTGAAATCCCGCGAGTGTCTGCTGTGAATGTACTCAAACAGACGCTTTCCTCTGAGGATCTGAACTCTAGAATAACACTTTCTGTGGCGTCTTAATGTTCTAGTGATCTTTACAGAGCTTTTGTCTCACTAAAGTGACATTTATTTCAGCGTATGTTCAGCCGTACACACTAATGAACAGTTCTGCAGCACCAGATAATAGACCTGAAATATCGCTTGACACGAGTTATCACTAAATATGAGCAGTAAAATCATCTGAAGGATGGAACAAACTCACTTACTAACCTGATTGTTTTGGATTAAAAAGAGATGCATGATTACTGTTGCTATGGTTTCTTTCTTTGATTTGTTACTTCCCAACTTTAATTATGCTGGCTGCCTTCCAATTCTTCTGCTTCTGAGACCAAATTTCTGAAATTAACTTCTCCTAGAGCTGTAAAGCCATGACCACCAAACTTGGCACAGACCTTCAGACCATTCTGACTCAGTGTACTGTATGTTTTCTAATCGATCTGACTTGCGGAATTCCCATATCGCACTTCCAAACAGGCCCAAATTCCCATAGACTTCCTTTGCTATACAGCTATGCTTACAGAGTGTGTAAGCTGTCTTACTGCTAGCAATGCTTATCAAGTAGCCTAGAATAAGATGCTACAATGTTAACATAATGCTAAAACATTGCTACCAATATGAACATGTTACCAGTGTGCTAATTCATGCCAGCAACATGCTAAATCATACTAGAAACATGCTAGCAATGTGCTACATAATGTTAACAATATATTAAAACATGCTAAAAAAAACATGTTAACAACATATCTCACCTTAACAATGTGCATAAACATATTAAAAACATGCTATCAACTAAAAACATGTTAGCAATGTACTAAATCATGCTAGCAACATGTTAAAACATTAACAATGTGGTAAATCATGCTAGAAACATGCTAACAATGTGGTAAATCATGTTAGCAATGTTAAAACATTTTTAAAACATGCTAAAAACATGTTAGCTACATCACCTTAGCAATGTGCTTAAACATACTAGAAACATGCTACAATGTGCTAAATCATGCTAACAACGTGTTAAAACATGTTAGCAGTGTACAAAGTCATGCTAACATCTTAAATCATGCTAGCAACATGTCAGAACATGTTAACAATGTGCTAAATCATGCTAGAAACATGCTAGCAATGTTTTAAATCATGTTTGCAACATGATAACTTATCTGAACAATGTGCTCAAACATAGTAGAAACATGCTAGCAATGTGCTAAAATGCTAGTAACATTTTTACTGAATTCTCAACCGTCAAACTTCAGGCTTTTTTATACCTTCACACCTGGCTTTGTCAAGCCAACATCGTTTGTCATCAAACTTTACTCATCTAGTTGTGTTCACAATTACACACATAAACAAAAGGTGATTATGGTGGTTTAATGCTCGTTAACACTTCCTAAGTTTCGATACGGACGGATAGACGGATATCATGCGCACGTCAGGCTCAGAATGATTCATTATTACTTATATAATCACTCTTCACAAATGACGCACAGGTGTTTAAAACTGAGATTATATTTAATCACAGCACATTAATTATTGAATAAATAATGAGTTTCCAATCTACTCCAGAACTGTTTAATTAAAGCGAATTAATTATTATACTAATTGATTTCTTGATTAATTCAAAATCTAGTGAAACTCTTGCTCATTGATACATGGAGAAGCAGCAGCTCACGGCATCATGTGACCTGAAAGAAGAGCAGAAAACAGAATTAAACTCTACTGTATTGAGATCTTAAGCTTTAATAATCGACCAGACTGAAGTGTTTGGGAGCTCAACTGGCCCTCAATATAAGAGTCAATGAAATAATGAAGAGAAGCAATTAACAAATAGAGCAGAGAACAGATCTGCTCAGATCCACATGTCTGAAAGACCAGCAGAGACTGAGATCACTGATCTGATGATTAGCATGAGAATATCTCATCATAGTCTACACACGTCTCAGCAGAGTCTCACACAGCGCCGACTGCTGTTAAGACGGCTCGCATATCACTCACATTTCAACCAAAATCTGCTGAAGCCATTTATGTGTGTGTGTGTGTGTGTGTGTGTGTGTGAATAAATGTCAGCATTGGTACATGTCATTATTTCAGCAAATAACATCACACAGCGGCATCGTGCTGTTTGTGATCCGCGTTAATCTACGTGAATCTGTGTGCAGGATTGAGTAGACAGACTCACATGGCCTGTGAGAAAATAAAAAATAAAATAAATTAAAATAAAAGCACAGATACAGACACCACTGATTTAAAAGATCTCTGGACCAGAGGTGGGTGTGTGTGTGTGTGTGTGTGTGTGTGTGTGTGTGTGTGCATTTAACAGCTGAATGGCAGGTGATGGCAGCACACACTTCAGTTTTAAAGGGGCCATGAACTGAGAAATCAAAATTCCCTTGATCTTTTGACAGATAAGAGGTACTTGTCCTATAAAAACATACTTTAAGTTTCAGAAATCAAAACTTTCTCGTTAGTCTAAAATCAGCTTATATTGAAGACCATCAGCAAAAATGACAGCTTGTGGAATGTGCCACTTTGTGACGTAATAGTGTGACTAAACCCCGCCTCCACAGAAGATCAATGCCTGCTTCTACATCACTGCCTGTTTAGCCTGTTTAGCCTCAACGCCTGCTTCTACATCACTGCCTGTTTAGCCCCGCCCACCGATTCGCGCACGTAGTGTAAATAACGAGAGAGGCGAATGCAGGTCTACACAGAAACCAAACCATAAAGATGCTCTGAAGACAATAAGAAGCTGTTCAGAGCCGTGCTGTGGAAAAACACAGTCTTTGCATTGCCTGCCTTCTGATCCCAACATTAGGAAAGAGTGGATGAACTTTAATTTTAATGAAGATCCAGACCGCGTCAGTAAGAACTCGGTGCTTTGTTCACTTCATTTTACCGCGGATTCATTTACAAACAAGGCACAATTCAACGCAGGAGTTTCAGAAAGACTGAAACTAAAAGCCCTAGTAGCACATGTACATCACGGAGACTCTGACGTCTGCATTTACATCTGTTAGAGTGTTTGCTCATCTGCAATACGTTTATAGGATGTTTCCTATCAGATGTCAAATAGACGTTTAGAAGATGTCTTTAAGATGTTTATGATTTAGAATGTATGTAAAACTGACATCTTAAAGACATCTATCAGATGTTTGCACACAGCAGATGCTTTCTAGACGAAGAGATCTTTAATAGACATCTTGCAGACGTACCTGTGCTATCTGGGAGGCGATGCTGTACGACTATATCGGATCTGACAGCACAAGTGTGAGGAACTGTTTTTATTACGTGCTCACTATTGCTTTGTCTGTTATTACAGA
>NW_015642853.1:80844-82318 GCF_001515625.1 Sinocyclocheilus rhinocerous | reverse complement strand
GTGTGTGTGTGTGTGTGTGTGTGTGTGTGTGTGTGTGTGTGCATTTAACAGCTGAATGGCAGGTGATGGCAGCACACACTTCAGTTTTAAAGGGGCCATGAACTGAGAAATCAAAATTCCCTTGATCTTTTGACAGATAAAAGGTACTTGTCCTATAAAAACATACTTTAAGTTTCAGAAATCAAAACTTTCTCGTTAGTCTAAAATCAGCTTATATTGAAGACCATCAGCAAAAATGACAGCTTGTGGAATGTGCCACTTTGTGACGTAATAGTGTGACTAAACCCCGCCTCCACAGAAGATCAATGCCTGCTTCTACATCACTGCCTGTTTAGCCTGTTTAGCCCCGCCCACCGATTCTACATCACTGCCTGTTTAGCCCCGCTAAAAGCCCTAGTAGCACATGTACATCACGGAGACTCTGACGTCTGCATTTACATCTGTTAGAGTGTTTGCTCATCTGCAATACGTTTATAGGATGTTTCCTATCAGATGTCAAATAGACGTTTAGAAGATGTCTTTAAGATGTTTATGATTTAGAATGTATGTAAAACTGACATCTTAAAGACATCTATCAGATGTTTGCACACAGCAGATGCTTTCTAGACGAAGAGATCTTTAATAGACATCTTGCAGACGTACCTGTGCTATCTGGGAGGCGATGCTGTACGACTATATCGGATCTGACAGCACAAGTGTGAGGAACTGTTTTTATTACGTGCTCACTATTGCTTTGTCTGTTAAACAGATCATTTGATATGTGCTGAGTATTTATGCGTTTTTAACCTAAATCACAGCAGTGTCCATCTGTGAAGGCTGTAGCTGTCCATCATACACAACTGTTAGCCAATCACAGCAGTGGGCGTTTACTTCCGAGTCGACAACCCGCCACGCCTACTCAAACAGCGTTCTGATGAGGACAGAAAATAACCTATTACCTTCTGAATTATGATGTTTTATGATGTAAAAATCTTGATAACAATATAAGTGGCCCTCAGAGAACAGTACAAAATAATAAAAAAGGCAGTTCACGACCCCTTTAAGCTCAACACAGTCTCCCAACATTAGGAAAGAGTGGATGAACTTTAATTTTAATGAAGATCCAGACCGCGTCAGTAAGAACTCGGTGCTTTGTTCACTTCATTTTACCGCGGATTCATTTACAAACAAGGCACAATTCAACGCAGGAGTTTCAGAAAGACTGAAACTAAAAGCCCTAGTAGCACATGTACATCACGGAGACTCTGACGTCTGCATTTACATCTGTTAGAGTGTTTGCTCATCTGCAATACGTTTATAGGATGTTTCCTATCAGATGTCAAATAGACGTTTAGAAGATGTCTTTAAGATGTTTATGATTTAGAATGTATGTAAAACTGACATCTTAAACACATCTATCAGATGTTTGCACACAGCAGATGCTTTCTAGACGAAGAGATCTTTAATAGACATCTTGCAGACGTACCTGTGCTAT
>NW_015642853.1:78158-80834 GCF_001515625.1 Sinocyclocheilus rhinocerous | reverse complement strand
CGCTTTGGATAAAAGCGTCTGCTAAATGACTAAATAAATAAATAAAATAAATAAAAACTGTTAGCCAATCATAGCAGTGGGCGTTTACTTCCGAGTCGACAACCCGCCACGCCTACTCAAACAGCGTTCTGATGAGGACAGAAAATAACCTATTACCTTCTGAATTATGATGTTTTATGATGTAAAAATCTTGATAACAATATAAGTGGCCCTCAGAGAACAGTACAAAATAATAAAAAAGGCAGTTCACGACCCCTTTAAGCTCAACACAGTCTGTCAAACTACCAGTGACTTACAAGTGACTCGCACAACTACCTCACAGTATCACCACTGCGAACTCACTGTAACTACAGGAGCATGAGCAGCTCGGCTGTTTTTAAAACAATGCATCTTTTCAAGAGACAGAATGAAAAACGTGACGAAATACAGCTAAAGAATCAGCTCCTTTCAATTCCTGCGTGTGAACTGGCCACAGCAGACAGGAAGAGGAATTATAATTCACAGGTAACACCGCCGATGCATTCTGGGAAATGAAGTACATTTATTAGAGCTGGTTTCTCTCTCTTAGTCTGGAAAGCTCTGGGAATCAGGATCACGAAGGGTCGGAGAGCGAGATCTTTCACGGCTCTTTAGCTCTAGAGCAGCGGCTCCGCAGGCGTCCGAACACTCGGCATCCATCAGCCGGCGTTTACCACAGACTGCGCTCCTCTGCCGATCCCTCAATAACAGCCCAGAGACGAATGAGAGGTCAGGACCTTCCAAACAGGCGGAGGGGGCGCGGATCTCATTACCGCCGAAGCCTCCGGGATACCAAAGCAATTTGGCTCGCCCTCTGTTCCTGGGAAGCAATTAAAATATTAAGCGGCGTTGTAATGGCATTCACACATATTGATATATAGGAGGGGCGCTACGCATGAAATATTGAGAAGTTCCTGCAAAACTTTGATAATGAGACCCAAGGCTACTACAGCCAATTTAACAAGCGCAATGACTTTATCCGAGCTGCGCCGCTGGATTTATGCTCCGTCACGCCGCGGCCGCGCTCTCCCTTCACCTGCGCGCGACCGGCTTCTGCAATTAAATGAAGACGGATTTAATCTGAGGGCCTGTTCAGATGTATCTGTGCCTGAGGCTCTTCCTCGCGGCTCTCCGTGACCCAAATCTACTTAGAGAGTCTCTCCCTGGCCGCGTTTCCCACAGGACGCCGGTCCTGAGGGCCGTTTTTGAGCGGCGCGCTTGCCGTATCTCACTCTTTGGGTCCTGCTAACAAACACAAGGCGTTTCTCTCAGGGAAAACAGACAAATGAGTCTCGCTGGTTTTCTGCTGCAGACGGATGGTGCTAAATGTGGAGTAATGCTGGCGCAGAGCTCTTCTGGGGTCGGCTGTCAAACGCTGCATAATGGCTTCTATACGGAGGCTGCCGCAGACCGCAGGTTATTGATCGGTGGAGGCTGAGCAGTCAAATGAAACAAGCATTAACTATGTAACGGTGAGCTGTAAAGCGCTCGCATCTGATGCTCTAAATAGCTGCACGTTTCATCAGATCCTGCAGCAACACATAGTTTCTCATCCACATCTCTTTACTCTCGGTGACGCACCTGAGCGGGACCCTCTGTGTCAGCAAACACCAGCACACAATCACAGTCTTCATCTGCCCTCTGAATTCATGTGCGTTCATCAGTCAGTTTCGGAATGAGGAACACTGAACAGGATTTACACATTTCATAGAGAAACTAAAAGCCGCTGAGGTTCTCAAAACATCAAGGACGAGCGATTGAAGCGATATGCATCAGTTTAATCATGTGATACACATCAGTAGGGGTGCCGCTATGGTTTCTGGGGCCCCTGAACAGCATATTGACTCGGGCCCACTCGATTTAAATAAATAAATTATTCTGCATATCTCCTCTGCTCTAACTTATAATATATAACTCTAATAAATATGACACTGTATAATGCGAATACTGTTGGCTCTGTGACGAATTGCTTATGGTCATGGCCGGACTTACCATTGGGCTTGACTGGGCTGCAGCCCAGGGGCCCCGCCTTGTAGGGGGCCCCGTCTTAACCCGTTTACATTTGTTCAGTTATGTGCCAGTCAGAAATTATTAGTCGCATTTCAACAGCGCGCACGGTCCAGCCGGGGCTAACAACTTCCAGCTTCCAACTACGACATTCGAAGCCATAATCAAACAGCATAAACTGGAATTTATGATTTTTTTCACATAGAAAAAGGACACACGTATTAAATCATGTCTGCGCTGCGCATCACATGCGATCACATGGCTACTTTAAACGGTTCCATTAAGCCTTTCGCCCAAAAGAGCGCACATTTACAAAGATAATGATAAATTCTCACGTCTTCTTTACAGAGGATGATTCTATATTATATTAATGTTCCACTAAATTAATCTGAAGAGTTTTGAGCGCTCTCTTCTGTCCAAAGACTAGAGAATACCCTAATATCTTACAGGGACTTTGCCGATTAATTTGTGATCACATGGCTACTTTAAACGGTTCCATTAAGCCTTTCGCCCAAAAGAGCGCACATTTACAAAGATAATGATAAATTCTCACGTCTTCTTTACAGAGGATGATTCTATATTATATTAATGTTCCACTCATTTAATCTGAAGAGTTGTGAGCGCTCTCTCCCGTCCAAAGACTATAGAACA
>NW_015642853.1:76686-78148 GCF_001515625.1 Sinocyclocheilus rhinocerous | reverse complement strand
TACAGTCGTTTGCTAAGTTAAATGAATTAGCATTTTAAACAAATCGGTTGATTTATGGATTCAACTCGCTCATTAAGACACTTGCTGCCACCTACTGGCAGTGTATTTTGTGTTACTCCATAATAATGTTCTAGTTGAGGGCATTTGTAGTATAGGTATGGGGCCCAAACATAACCTCAAGCCCAGGGGACCCCGGCCCCGTAAGTCCTGCCCTGCTTATGGTCCTCTATTTTAAGTTGCTTTGGTTAAAAGCATCCGCTAAATGCATAAATGTAAATGTCTCCAAATGTAAATCGTTCAGCTCTAAACTGATCAATGTGACTAAGACAGAGTAAAACAAATAAATTGTAAGTAGTGAGTTTTTGGAACAATGAGTTCTTTTTGATTTTATCCAAAATTAAGTTCATCATTTAAGTCTGAGCAACAAAAGACTGCTAAAGAGGACAGACGGTCAACAAACACATCAATCCCTCCATGACGCTAACTAACTAAACTAGTGTCTGTTGACCTGTTTAGTTCAATCAGCAGTGTTGCGGTGTGCATCTAAAACGATGAAAGTGCAGAACAACATCACAGAGGGAAAAACAGTGTAATTGACAAAGAAATATGAAATAGGTTGCATTAAAGATGTGTCTGCGTCTCTCTTGTCTGAGTAGTTTGAATGCAGGTCGTGAGAGTCGAGAGTCGTGTCGAAGGTAAAGAAGCCGAATGATGTCATTCTCTGCCGAGACCCAGAGAAACTCCTGCCGTGCTTTTCAATGACACAGGCATCTGAAGTGAAGTTGTCGGATCTCGGTGTGCATCTAAAACGATGAAAGTGCAGAACAACATCACAGAGGGAAAAACAGTGTAATTGACAAAGAAATATGAAATAGGTTGCATTAAAGATGTGTCTGCGTCTCTCTTGTCTGAGTAGTTTGAATGCAGGTCGTGAGAGTCGAGAGTCGTGTCGAAGGTAAAGAAGCCGAATGATGTCATTCTCTGCCGAGACCCAGAGAAACTCCTGCCGTGCTTTTCAATGACACAGGCATCTGAAGTGAAGTTGCTGGATCTCTGCGATTGTTTCTCTGACTAAAGGTCACTGCTGAGAGCTGCGACTCAAGCGGAGCGAGTGTGATGTGAATCCTGCTGCAGGAAACTGAGGACGGTTCAGAGAGACTCTGTCCATTACATTTGATACGACACAATCAAAGAGCCCATTTAAAAACATGTTCATCACAAAGCCTCCACAATAATACATTAAACATGAAACATTAGCACCGGCTGAGGCCTGAATATGCAGCGCTACACACACATTCACACTCACACAGTCACACACACTCACTCTCAGACACACTCACTCACACACACTCACACACTCACACTCTCACACTCTCACACACACTCACACACTCACACTCTCACTCACACACACTCTCACGCACCCACACTCACACACACACACTCACACACACACACACAC
>NW_015642853.1:72608-75108 GCF_001515625.1 Sinocyclocheilus rhinocerous | reverse complement strand
CTCGTGCTGCAGAGGCTCATTCTGTGGCTGTGGAATAACTGCCAGCCCTTCACTGCATGTGAGAGCAACAGTCAAAGCCATGCAGACGAGACTGACGGAATCTCGGAGAAGCACGCGCACATCCTTCAGATCAGCTCAGCTGTCAATCAATCAATCATTCTCAGACACTTTCCCTCTTCATTCTTTTAATCTACGGAAATAAATATACTGTACGGGCATTTAGTGGGGTTGGTGTTGTTGTTTTTACACAAAGGACCGAATAGAATCGATTAGAATTGTGACTCGGTCACGTGACCTGCTGTGTCGAAAAATAAAATGGTTACTAAAAGCAATTAATAATAATAATAATAATAATAATAACAAACTTACTCACTGTACCAGTGTTATTTTAGTATTATTGAGATACTATTATAGTTATTTTATAGTTAGTTAAGGTTTTTTTGGTTTTCATTTTAAATTTAAAGCTTCAGTTAATTTTGTTGTGTTTTGACATTTTTGTTTCTTTTTTAAATATGTCTATATTTTATGGATTTTTTTTTTTCAGTTTTAGTTTTAGTTATTTTAGTACATAAAGTTAAACTAAATGAAAATGAGAAAAGTCACCTTGGAAACTAGCTGAAATAAAACGTTTTTATTTATTTCAGTTAATGTTTATCTTATTTTAAGTAACGGTTTTCATTTTAGTTTCAGTTTTAGTTAGCCATAATAACCCTGGACTGTAGCATTAATAATAATAATAATATAAAATAACTCGTGATAAGTCATAATTCATATCATCATAATGATTTAAACAAGCTGAAAGCACAAAAACACCTAACAAATGAATTAAAACATGCTGGAAACCACCTACAACCAGACTGAAAATAAAATGAAACAAAAAAATGTATTATTAAATAATTTTATTTATTAAATATTTTTTATGTATTACTTTAAATAAAATCAACGTTAACTGAAATAAAATTAAATATAAAAAATTTTATTAGAATTTTATATAGAATTAGCCTATATAAAAATAAAATCTAATTCAAAAATATTAATAAAAACTATATGAGTGTCTGAATCAAACGCACATCACGCAGTGTTTTCACAGTCGCTTCAGAACACAGACTGCAGACGTGCTGACATTATAATGTGTTCAGAGCTGAAAACAGCTGCAGGATCAACTGCTCGAGCAAACAGAAGAACAGCCTTCTGCCTCAATAACACTCCCACATTAAATCAGCTCGAGTCTGGGTCATGAAACTGTAGCAGGGAGTCTGGATTTATTCGCTAAGCCTGTGAAATACGGTTGCTTTAATTAAAACTCCCCGACGGAGAGAAGAGAAGAGAACACGAGATTAAGACGAGAGAAACGCAGAAATCAAGGAGGAAAGAATCCAGGTGATGAAAAGAGAATAACAATGAGCGGCAGACTCAAACCCTCCAGAATCCAGAGCAGGTTCAGGATGAAAAGCAGCATGAAGAAAGAGATCAATGATGCTGAACTGCAATAGACAGAATTCAAATCAAATCAAATGCACATTCTACTGTAGTACTTTAGATTTTGTCTAAACAATCTATGAATGTTGAAAACAGATTCTGGATCCAATCAAGCGCTTCATTTCTTCCTGTCCTTCATTCAGTCTGAACTCTCACTGATGATTCTCAGTCGCGACACACAAACGCGTCTCTGCTCTGTTGGGAAAACAAAAGCTGAATGCTAATAATCTAATAATGAGAGTAATTATAGAACTGTGTGCGGCGAGGACAGCCAAATAAACAGACGAATCAAGTTTTCAAAAGCAGGATGAAAGACTTCCAAATCAACTCTGATTCATCTGTGGCTCGTCATATTAGATCCTGCTCCTCAAAAACCACACAAGACCACATTAAACCGCATAAACCACTTCTGATGCTCTTCATGGATTTCTGTTCAGTCTGCCATGTTGATAATAATGCTGTCGGGTCTCATAGTAGCCTAATATTAATATTTATTGATTTGTAAGCACATTTTCCATGACACTGAGCTATCAGTGCAGATTCTACTGAATTCAGCATCAGAGGAAAATCATAATCATTGTAAATCTCTTTCATATCAATCAAAGAAACGGATGATTTGAGTCTGAATGTGGTTCATGAATCTGCTGTGACTTTCTAACATCAATTATATTTGACTTCTGATTAAACCTGCTGAAGAAAAACTATGGAAGCTTTTTTTCTTTGTGAGATATAAACTCACAATTCTGAGAAGAATGTCATAATTGCAAAAAAATAATAAATAAATAAATGTAAAAAAATTTACTCTGTGGCAAAAGCAAAAAACAGAATTGTGAGATATAAACTCCAAATTGTGAGAAAAACATCTTGGGACTCTGTGTTTATATCTTGTAATTCCTGCAGTTTTTATGCTGTGGCAGAAACAGGCTTCCATACCTCAGAGACATTTAATATGGCAAGAAAAACAGGTATGAACCTTTCTCCTTACCAGACACACACACACACACACACACACACACACACA
>NW_015642853.1:65576-71728 GCF_001515625.1 Sinocyclocheilus rhinocerous | reverse complement strand
ACAAACAAACAAACAAACACACACACACACACACACAAACACACACACACACACACACACTCAAACAAACAAACACACACACACACACTCAAACAAACACAAACACTCACAAACACAAACACAAACACACACACACACACTCAAACAAACAAACACACATACTCAAATGTGTGTGTGTGTGTGCGTGCGTGCGTGCGTGTGTGTGTGTGAGTTCAGATCATTTCATCAGACCTCTGATCATGTCAGACTTGATGATAGAAATTTTCTGGAAATCTCTGGGCTTCATCAAAGTAGCTCTTTAATATTCTTGACTTTCATCCTGTATTAAATATAAGTGCAAACACCTTTAATCATGACTAAGTGCTGTGAATATTAAAACCAACAAACTGCATGACATGCCAGAAACCTCTATTACTCTGAGTGCTTCATTCCTCTGAAGTAAAACTGAAACGAACATCTGCCACGGGCCAAAAACCCGCACAAAGTGCTCTGACTGAAGCAAACTTTCACTGAGTGACACGCAGGATTTAGATAAAAGCGTGTAAAACATCCGGTTTGAAGGGCAGTATGAAATATTCATGGCTGGTTATTGTTTTTAATGTAGCAGCAGAAGTGACCGCTCGTCCAGATGGCCAAAGGTCCCGGAGAGCCGCGACCCGCGCGCCAGAAACACGCACGGCTGCCAGTCACCGAAACACGCCGCAGAAACGCAGTGATTTCAGGAACATCTTGAGCGCGAGTCTCTGCGGCGACAGATGGACGCGCAGCCGCGGGGGCCGTATGTGCGCCGGTCGCTGCGCCAGAAGCTCCGGGGCCTCCTTTGTGTCAGCGGGAACGACAGGAGATTTCCTGCGAACACGCCTCGACCGCATTCACTGACCCTCTGAGAAATCCGTGCCAGCAAGCCACCGTCAGCTCACACACGTGACCGATCACAGACACAACACGGATGAGTCTGACACAAACACTCATCAGTGCATGACGGAGAAACAGTTTCTGAAGCCCGCTGATGGTCACCGCGCGATACACAATATCATACTGAGATCATGATGAAATATAGTGTCTATAATGATGATAAGCTCTAGACATTTTGACTGGATACGGATGAATGTAGGCGAGAGCAGCAGTCAGTGCGTGTCTCTGTGTGAAGGACACAGTGTTTCTGCATCTCCACATATGAACACATCTCATCTCCAGAGCTGCTCTGACACTCACTTCAGCAGCTTGAGAAAAGCCACAGTCAAACACACACTGAGACTCACAGATCGTCACCACAAACCGTAAAAGTCCGGTTTAACTTGAAGAAATGATGACAGAAATATACTATTGTATATGAAAAATGTCATATAAACAAGATATTTTTCATGCATGTTTTAATAGATACAGTTGTGTTGTGCAGCATCTTATTTGACAAAATAAATAAATAAAAATGCAATGTTTAGTTGTAAATTAATTGATATATTTTTCAATTAGATTTTTTATTAAATTGATTCAATTGTTAGTAACCCTAATTTTTTGATGATAAATTTGTATTAAATCATAAAACAGAATCCAGAAAAAAATAACCCAGAATTTAGTGAAAAATAAATCTGATTTCATGTGGCTCTAAATGAAAAGGTATCTTACTCTGTGGAGTTTAATTGTGATCAAAGAAGTTCTGTTCACATTCATTCTCAATGTCTAACAAACATGTGAAAAGCATTTCCTTCTCCATTAATGGTAAATGAATATCAAGATAAATATCAAAATCATATGATATGGAAAAACGATATACTGAGATCATATTTTTTGGCCATATCACCCAGCTGTACTGTTCTGCTCTCAACACAAGCTGCTCTTATTCCGATACTCCTGAAAATCTCCCTGCACCCCTATTCAGACGATTAATGCTTCTCATGTGGACGTGAGGTCATTCAACATTTACAGGGGATAGTTGGAGATTTTACTGACGTCCAAATCCAGAATGTCAGTGTTTTTCTACTTCCTCCTTTGTGAAAATTCAAGAAAGGATCAATCTGACAGTTTTGTAGATCACTGCGGTGCACCGTAATGTCCATAAGGACACTTTTATTACTGAAATACTGGAAACTGTTTACAAGAACAACATTACGTCTCCATTACAGCGAGTGAGAGCTACTAGGAAAAAGAAAACAGAACAAAATCACATAAACTTTAGAAACATGTCATAAATATTTGTATATAAATTAATCATTCTACTAGTCAAACAAGTAGTCAAGTGTTTATCTTATGCAAACAAGAGTTCGTGTTAGTGTATTTCTGCTCATTTCCACGTTTTTAAAATAACAGCCATTATTTTGAGCGATAAAATGCAATACCATTTAAACCACAACACACCATTTGTCCTATTCATAAATAGAATATTCAAACAATCAAATAATAAACTGAATATTACTTTCCTACACTCTAAAAAATGCTGGGTTAAATACAACCCAGTGCTGGGTAAAATAGGGACAAACCCAGCAATTTGGTTGTTTTGACCCAGCGGTTGGGTTAAATGTTTAACCCAACCTTCTGGGTAGTAACCCAACCGCTGGGTCAAAACAACCCAATTGCTGGGTTTGTCCCTATTTTACCCAGCACTGGGTTGTATTTAACCCAGCATTTTTTAGAGTGTATTATCAAATTAAATATGGATTTATTAATTGTATAACCAGTAACACACAGCTAGCAATCATGTGACTGGCCATGTGAGCAGCAAAAATAGTAGCAAAAGTAAAAACAGAAATATTGTAAAATATTATTATAATTTAAAATTATAATTTTCTTATTAGAATGATTTCTGAAGATCGTGTGACACTGAAGACTGGAGTAATGATGCTGAAAATATAGCTTTGATCACAGAAATACATTACAGTTTAACACATATTCACATAGAAAACAGCTGTTTTACATTATAATAATATTTCACATTTTTTACTGTATTTTTGATCAAATAAATGCAGCCTTGGTGAGCAGAAGAGACTTCTTTCGAAAATATACACACAGGACTTAGGGGTCGGGGCCCCTGGGCTTGAGGTTATATTTGGGCCCTAAACCTATACACTACAAATGCTCTCAACTACCACATCATTACGGAGTAACATAAAATTCACAAAAATTAAAATATGTTTTGAGGTTCATATATAGTACAATTAATATGCAACATGTCTAAAGTTAAAGATGTAATATTAATTAGTCATACTAATACAATAAACAGGATGTGTTCTCTCAGTTGAGAGATCAAAACTCTGAAATAACACTGAGCAGAAAAAGCCAGAGATGTATTAGTGTTATAAATAATGACTGTAATTTCTGTGTCCTCTTATGTCAGATTCTTAAATTTAATCAATAAATTCAATCCGAATAAAAAGACATGCTGGCTATTAACAATCAAATGAAATCACTATCAACAAAATCCATAGATAGATTCTGCATAAATTATGTTAAGTTTAAATATAACATTTAATTGTAGAAATATTAAATTATTGCAAAAATGAAATAAGCTACTTTTTTAAATATGAAACTACAACCGCCAGTAGTAGGCAGCAAGTGACTGTTTTATTGAGTGAGTTGAATCCTTAAATTAACTGATTAGTTTAAAAAGCTATAATGCATTTAACGTCACAAACAACTGTACTTAAAGCTTGATTTAATCATTTACTGCTCGGTGTAACGCTGAGGAACAGAACAACGTGTTGCGCAACGGTTCTGCTGTTTGTTCCGTTTTCTTTTTGGCGGAATTTTGAGTCTGAAAGTTACTCAGTAACTTGTTGTTTATTGTACATTTGTGATCGTGCAGATATTCGGAAAAACAGAACTCTTGTTTGTGTGATGTATGTGGCATATGTTATAAAAACAGAAACTGCCATTTTTATTTTTTTTTATCATTTTGATGACATTTCTGCCCCACTATGTGTGACCGGAGAGAACGCTCAAAACTCTTCATATCGCATAAGTTAGTCGAACATTAATATAATCTAGAATCATCCTCTGTACAGAAATGAGGCATGAACATATGAGAATTTATCATCATCTTTCTAAATGTGCACTCTTTTGGGCTGTTTAAAGTAGCCATGTGATCACAAATTAATCAATCAAAGAGAAAGGAAAAATTGAAATCGCATCATATGACCCCTTTAACTTGTAAAGTATGATTAAAGTTTCGATTGTGTTTTTGCTGTGTTGAGCAGTGCAGCCAATCACAGGCGTGTCTGCTGAGCTCATGAACGCAGCGGCCAATCAGAGGCACGCACGACGTCGTCATGACAGCAGTGAAGCTTCCACTCTACTCTATCACTAGTATTTCTTCTGGAAATGCAAATCTAGGATACAAAAATAGGTCATGACTTCATCTGACGTCACAAAGGTTATTATCATACGACCATCCATAGAAATAATGAGAGACGTTCAGATGTCAGAACCGACGCTACAGAAAGCCCAGAGGAACATGCAGATACGGCACAAATAGACATCGCCGTCCTCTCTAATGAGCGTGAAGGTGATGAAGATTCAGAAACACTGATTCACTGGACTGTTTGATGAAGGTCTCAGTAGAGACGCAGAGCAATAAAGAGCTTCATCTACAGAGCATCACAGAAACACCTTCATCCCAGTGAGAGTCATTAAACCGCCGCTTTCAATAACGCCTTTCCTGTCTGCTTTAAGATAACATGAAATATGCATTTAGTCTGTTTTATAAACATTATCATCTACTTGCTTGTTCAGCTCATAAATGGCTCATTATGGAAATCATCACCACAGCTGAAACTGAACACACGTTCTGTACCTCCTTCATTCAGTTTTAATGAATGCACACAAATACTTCACAGTTTTTACATTTAAGCTAAGTTCAATGGCAAACATAGTTAAAATGCATTCATACCAGGGCTGCACAATTAATAGAACTTCTAATCGCAATTACAATTTCAAGGGAATAATCGACAATTATGATTTTTGTCATAATCGCGCAGCCCTAAATCATAGTCAAAATGCATTATAACTACAATAATATAAACAAAAGAAAACAGGGGTAGGCTAACAATCAAAGAAATACGTTTATAATGTCATTTATATTAAATTATGTACACTGTAAAATATACACATGGAAATATGTGTTTTTTAATGTATTGCATATTTCCCAGTAAATTCACATATATATCCTACTTTTGTTGCGTAAGGGAATCCAGGACGTGTTAAATATTACTGTAGTTTCCTGTATGTTTTATGTAGCAGAAGTGTATGTTTCATCACTGACGGATATTTTTAAAGTGCTTTCCGTCATTTTGAAAGATAACAAATATTTTATTTACCTGCTGTATAAACAGTCGAATAAACACTGCTGGATTACATTCGAAAAGGGTCACACATTAAAACGTTGCATTATTGTCCTGACGGATACAAGCAGAGCATGACAGACATTTTACAGTCAAACTGACGAATTAGAATTATTTGTAGCACAACTTTATGATTTGAAATGATTTGTTTTAGTTCGGTGTTTCCCTGCTTTCGGCCTGAGACTGTGGAATGGATAGTAAATGTTTAGTAAATGATCCTTAATAACGTGTCTAATAATTTTGAGTCATTTTAAACTATTTAAATTAAATAATAAATTCTTCTGCTAAACGCCTTGCTGACATGCGCACTCGAGCCCCCGTTGGCCTGATGAACCCAGCTAACAAAAAAACGCTTTGCTAACATTCCCATTAAGTTATGAAAACTATACTTCTGAATGTTCTCTGAAAGTTCAAAATATGTAGTTTTTTTAAACATTTAAAAACCTTTTTTTCTTGGTTAAGTGAACGTTAAAAACATCATTAAGAACATTCCATTTTATTATTTTGCAAATGTTATGCGAACGTTACTTCTGAATGTTCTCTAAACCATCTTAAATGTTTCAGAAAAACGTTTCATGAACAATGCATAAAATGTTTTTCTGCTAATGTTTTAAGACCAGATAACTTTGAATGAACGTTCTATTAACGTTACTGGAAGAACGCTTGTTCGTAACCTCGAGAGCCTGAACATTCTGAGAACATTCCCTGTTTGCTTGGTATGTAGTGATGAAGTTTGTCTCAATTTCACTCAAGGGTGTAGGTTTGATTTTGGCATTGGTGGGGACGAAACACATGCACACACACACACACACACACACA
>NW_015642853.1:57959-65536 GCF_001515625.1 Sinocyclocheilus rhinocerous | reverse complement strand
ACACACACACACACACACTCTCTCTCTCTCTCACACACACACACTGTGACAGATGAACCTGACAGACAAAGTGGTTAAAAATATTTCCCTTTATATGCAACTAATTTGCACTGATTGTAGCATAAAATTAAGGTTACAGTTCATTTTTCACAAGACAGCGAGTCTTTAGGAGCTTAATGAGCATTTCACACTCCGTCTGTTTGTCCATCTTGAACATCTGAAATGGCCAATTTACTTTGCTTATCCTGCACATCCTACAGAACAGACGCTAATGAGAAGCGCTGCGTTTATGATCCACGAGAGACTCTGAGACCGGTCTACACAAAACCAGAACCTGAGCCACTGGAGTGTGTGATACAGAAGAGCGTTCACCAGATCCTGATAGCGAGAGCATTGAGAGCAGTAGGTCAGGAGCGCATTTAACCTCATTTCCATCACAGCATCTGCATTCAGCATGTGAGCCGCAGCCATTACTCTTCCTGCTCATCTATCAATCACGCTCAGACTGCTCTGTTAGTGTGGATCTCAGGCCCGTCTGTGTGCTTGCAGCATTAATGCCTGCGCAGACGCACACAGAGCCCATAAAGCGCTGGACTGATGGCCGTTCTGCGTGTCTCGCGAGAGACGGATGGAGCTCAGGGAGTCACACTCTGTTTCTCGCTGTCAGGAGGAATGTGACACCGCAAAGATGGAGAAGAACTAGATCTCTGGCTAGATATCGATCTGCAGCCATTCTGGAGAAACTGGTTCTGCTGCACGACCCGGACTTTGGACGATAAGTGGCGACGAAAAGAAAAGGCATACAAAGCTTTAAAACAAAATTAGGGCTGTCAAGCGATTAAAATGTTTAATCTAATTAATTATTCACATGATATGCTGATTAATTAATCTTATTAATTCTAAATTAATCACACATAGATTTTGGCTGAGAGATGACTCCCCAAAAGATCATTTACAGTCATTATTGTGTTAGATGAGAAACACATTGAAGAGACATTTAAAAAAAAAAAAAAAAATAGAAACCATCACATAAGTTCTAATGGTTTCCACTACAGATGCATTACAAACATCACAAACCATCAACTGTCCAACTGTTAACCATTAAAACCAATAGTGTGTTTTGGGTCCAATTCCGTTAGTATTTAGTGGTTTTAATATGCCACCAATAGAAGGGAACATAGAAGCAATATAATTCCCATTATAACCCCTAATCAAAGTGAATGAGGGTTTGTTTTTAAGCAGGGGCATAATGATAATGAATGGGTTTTAATGTTTTGTTTTTTTTAATGAATATTAAAATGTGAAATTATAAAAAAAAAATGAATTGATAATCTTATTATGATCGCCAGTAGGTCTTAATGAGTGAGTCATTGAATCATTCACTCAACCGATTCATTTAAACGGCTGATTCATTCAGAAACGAAGCCAGTGACTGTGTTTATGAATCACTGACTCACTCATTCTCACTCTAAAAAATGCTGGGTTAAACATACTCTGGGTAAAATATGGACAAACCCAGCGATTGGGTTACTGCCCAGAAGGTTGGGTTAAACATTTAACCCAACTGTTGGTTGAAAACAACCCTTAACCCATATTTTACCCAGCGCTGGGTTGTGTTTAACCCAGCATTTTTTAGAGTGTATGAAGCAGCAACGGACTGTTTTTTAACAGTTGAAAGCGAATGATGCCTTGACACATTAAAGTTGCAATCATCTGCTCTTATGTTGAAAATAGAGTGGATAATGTTTGCATCTCTAATATTTATTATAAATGCAAATATAATCATCAGAACTGACCTGTGAACTTTTTCAGCGTGCGACTGAGCAGGATCAGTAATAAACTCTGGTCCTGTGCTGGTAACTAGCGGCTGATTCATCCTCCTGTTCTTCTAAACCCAAAACTACAGGGACTAATTACTTCAAATACTCAGCTGACATTATGATTCATTTTTACATATATATATATATAAAAAATAGCACAACAATGAAATGGTTCTTGATTAGAATGGCGTTCGTTTGATCAAAGCGGTTTTATTCTTCACAGAACAGGTCGGCGCTCATGACGTCACATGACCTGCGATTATTGCCTGAGGTACTAATTATACGTTTCTGGTGCACTTTACAGATCATAAATATAGTACAACACTAGCAGATCAAATAGCATTCATACTGAAGCCTCATCGGTGCAGACACAGACCGTCACTGGGTGTTTTTCTCAGAGAAACATGAGGAGTCATCGGGACCGATGGTCTGTAATTTCTGGACGCAGGCTAAAGGCTCGAGGTCCGGCACCTCCTGCAGCCGGTCGCTCATATTATATCCGCGCATCTCCGTGGCTTTGGCTGCAGGCCGCGCTTCAGACACTGACTTATTGGCACCGTAAATCACAGCTGCCCTCTGAGAGACCTGAATATCTGATGCTATAAACACATATGCCCCTGTGCCCTGCAGAGAGAAACAACAGCAGAGAGATGTGACGCTTCACTGACATCTGAACAACGAAAACACACTCTACATCTGATCAGATATCACTGTAAGCGTCTGCATCTGCGTTACCTGCCGTCTCTGTGCTGATGCTGACCTGTCTTTGACCTTTCACTTCATCCCCGCTAACTAAAATAACAAGAATGTTTCGCTAATGTTCCCATTAACTTACATTTACATTTAGTCATTTAGCAGACGCTTTTATCCAAAGCAACTTACAAATGAGGACAATAGAAGCAGTCAAAACTAACAAAAGAGCAACAATATATAAGTGCAAATGACAAGTCTCGGTTAGCCTAACGCAGTACACGTAGCAAGGTGTGTATATATATATATATACTGTATATATTATACACACACACACACACAAAGAAAAACAAGTAGATAGAATAGGAAAAATAGAAAGCTAGTGTTTTTGTTTTTTTGTTTTTTTAAATAAAAAAAAGAAGATAAATATAGATAAAGTAGAATTAAAATAGAATAGAAAGTGCTAGAGTTAGAGGGTTAAATAAAGGTGGAACTTATGAAAAGTGATATTTTAGTATTATTCAAATACTACTGTAGTTTTTATGATATTTTGAATGTTTTTATTTTTATATTTTCCATTTTAATTTTAGTTAGTTTTAGTAATTTTAGTGTGTGCTTTTTAGCCATTTTTATATAGATTTTATAGATTTTTATTTTTTTTATTTTTTTTGTATGTCAAGTGAAACTAAATTAGAATGAGAAATGTTGCCTTGGAAACTAGCCAAAATAAAATGTTTATTTTTATTTTTATTTTTATTATATTTTATTTCAGTTAATGTTAATTTAATTTTTTAGCCTAACGCAGTACACGTAGCAAGGTGTGTATATATATATATATACTGTATATATTATACACACACACACACACAAAGAAAAACAAGTAGATAGAATAGGAAAAATAGAAAGCTAGTGTTTTTGTTTTTTTGTTTTTTTAAATAAAAAAAAGAAGATAAATATAGATAAAGTAGAATTAAAATAGAATAGAAAGTGCTAGAGTTAGAGGGTTAAATAAAGGTGGAACTTATGAAAAGTGATATTTTAGTATTATTCAAATACTACTGTAGTTTTTATGATATTTTGAATGTTTTTATTTTTATATTTTCCATTTTAATTTTAGTTAGTTTTAGTAATTTTAGTGTGTGCTTTTTAGCCATTTTTATATAGATTTTATAGATTTTTATTTTTTTTATTTTTTTTGTATGTCAAGTGAAACTAAATTAGAATGAGAAATGTTGCCTTGGAAACTAGCCAAAATAAAATGTTTATTTTTATTTTTATTTTTATTATATTTTATTTCAGTTAATGTTAATTTAATTTTTTAGGGTTAGTTTTAATTTCAGTTTCAGTTAAATTTTTTATTTCTGACTGTTGCAGAAATCATAAAGGGAAAGTTTCATTTCATCGCTTTACATCAAATGGGCTTTAGTGAAAAATCTGATGAGAATTTTAAAAAGTCCACATGTAAAGTTGAGCGCTTGTGCTCCAGATGTGAATGATTCCTCAAATCATGTGATCAAACTCATCAATAAACTGTGTTCAAGCAAACACTCTTGTATTTTCTTCAGTTTGTGTGAGTTTAGTGGCTCTGCGTTTCAGGGTTTGTTTCCTTTAATCTGAAGAGGCAATAATCTGCATAATAGACGAGCTCAATTACATAATGCAAATCTGTCGACAGGATTACTGAACTGGCACAAAGGGCTGAAGAGAAGGGGCTGCTGCTGTGGGTGTTTGGGAGAAGAGCTGCTCTGAATGGACATGTGCAGCGACAAGGTCTCCTGAATCAAGGCCGACTGCAGTAATGAACGTTTGCACTCGCCTGCCAAAAGCTGCATTACAGGCCGTAACGGCCCGGCCGTCTGAAGCACTCCTGGAACAGAGTGAATTAAACATCCACGCTGGAATCACGTCTGTTCACCTCCTCTCAGACTCCTCCTGCTGCAACACCAGACTGTGACGTCCAATATCTTCTGCTAACGTTCCCAATAAGTTATGAAGATGTTATTTCTGAATGTTCTCTGAGCAACCAAGACGTCCAGTTTCTTTAAATGCTGTAAAAACGTCGTTCTTTGGTTATGCAAACGTTAATGGAACATTCCAAACATTGTGGGAACGTTACTTTCGAATGTTCTCTGAACGCTCTGAAACAAGTAGCATTTAATAACGTTAGATGAACATCCAACTAAGACCTTGCAGAAAAACATAAGTAAATAGCTCACGGGCATCTGACATATGGAAATAGAGATGCTACTGAAGGCCAGCGGGGCGAGAGACACAGAGAGAGAGAGTTTATCAGTGGAGTATTTTGGGTCCACAGCTGAAAGTGCCGTGTAATGCTCCATTCACTCATTTCTATGTAACTCGTTGACCTGTTATCTGCTTGAGAGGACAGCTGGATCTCTGCCAGACGCAGTTTAGCACAGCTCGCTCACTGTGGGGAAACTGGTGAACTGCAGCTTCTGCGCTGATGAACTATACAAGAAAGCGGAAGACTGGCTTTGACTCCGCAGGCGATGCAGTGATGAAGGCTTAAACGACGCTTAATAATAGTGTGTTGATCAGTGTAAGTAACATTCTGATATTTTCAGTGAATGCAAGTGAGCTTCGCTCTTAGACTGATTTTAAATTGTAAGTTTGTCCGCCACTGAACTGGGTCACGGCTGAGCAGATGAAGTAAATATCCTAGAAAACTCAGAGCAAGAACAAGAACATGACGAGATGTGTCTGAATCACCGCCGCTCGAGCACTGATAACATGTTCAAACTGACACACTCTCTGTTTAACACTAACACATGAGACAGTGTTGAGCAGGAATCACTGAGCTAGTGGAGGATCCTGGGAGCGCATCAAACATCAGTCAGAACAGACCAAACATTTATATTCAGTTCCTTAACTTGAGTCGAGGTGGCAAACGGGAAGCAGAATCATAATTTGAATGAAGTGAAATTATTTTCTACTTGACTAAACTCAATTTACTTCATTTACTGCATAATCATTCATTATATTTATAAAAAAAAAAAAAACAGAACGTATTTTCCGAAAATTCTCTAATATTCCTCAGAACAAATAAGCATAATTGGTCAAACAAATGAGTGATAAAGTGCTGGAATGATGAAATTTCTTCGAATTGCATTTCAGTAAAATCTCTCCGATCTCATTCATACCTGACGCTCGTGAGATCCAGTGACGTCTTCTCCTCCATCTCATGTGCAGAAACATCAACTCCATCCTAGAAGACATACTGTCATTAAAGCTGTGGTTTTATGTAGAAAAGTTAATAGTTAATAGTGAGAATCAGTCCTAACGTTATTTGAATGTTGCTACTTTTTTCGGAACGTTCAGAGAACATTCAAAAGTAACAATTTTATAATGTTTGCAAAATGATCAAATGGAATGTTCCCTTAATGATCATATAACCAAAAATAATAAATGAATCATTTATAACATTTAAAAAGCTGGACATTTTGAAACCTTCACTCGTGTCACTCTGAGAGAAACTGATTCTGGCTGATGTGAAATATGGTCCTGAAATGTGAATTTAGCAAGAACTTTTGACAATTCAGTATTTCCCGTTCAAGTCAAGCACGCTGTAAAACATAAATAGGTGAAATTTAATTTAGAGTAAAACATCAGCAGCTTTTACTCTGTTTTGTCTCTGTATAATGTACTGATGTCCACTGTAAAAAGTACAGGAGGTAAAAGAGACACATGATTAAATACAATCACCACAAACAGTTTCTCCACAAAGTCAAGTCAATACTGATATATAATTCAATGTTTCTTTGGGTGAACTTTCTAACATTACCACTGTTATGTGCCTGTTTGTTACTGTGAAGCTGCTTTGAAACAATCGGAATGCTCTTGAAAATAAGTGTTTTCAAAGCAATGCCAGAGAAAAACCACTTTGGTTGAAACAGACAGGAAAAGCGAACAAAAACATTAAAACAACTGGAGAGCGGCCATACACCGTGGTTGAAGTGCGAAGAACATTTTAATAATCTGAAGAACCTTTTCTGCTATAAAGAATCTTTTTGTTTAATGGAGAGATTCCATGGATGTTAAAAGCTCTTCACTGACGCTCATGAAGCACCTCTGTTTTGAAGAGTGTGTTGTATAAAGTGCTTTAGAAATACATGAGTGCAGGTGAAATCTGTTTCAAGGAACAAGCTGACATGATTCTCTGTGCTGCTGGACATGAAGATTTCCATCACAGGTGCTTTCTGAAGCTCTGAGAGTCTCGGGTGCAGATGTGAGACGCTCTTCTCGTCCTGTGGCTGTGTTTCTCCATCTGTGATCTGATCTGAGCCTCCAAACGCTGGCTTACACGCATCCCGGCCGCTGCGCTCACACTCGCTTTGGTCTCGCTGTGACCGACTCTCTCCGTGTGCCGCGTGTTTCTCTGCTCACACCAGATCCACAGAATCCACATCAATATCCTGAGACTCTCACAGATCCACGCGAGAGACAGAGAAATTACACAAGCTGCTGTGTGTGTGTGTGTGTGTGTCTCTCTCTCACACACACACACACACACACACACACACACACTTAGACACATCATTTCCATCTTCGTATCACTGCATGTATCTCCAAAGACACAAGTGAAGCACTTCATGAAATGCAAAAGAAATGATTCATAATTGATTTGAAGGCATTTCCATATTCAGCCTCCTCACACTCAGAATCACGTCTGACTGCGACATCTGCTCAAATCTCACCTGAACATGATTCCCTTTGACTGAAGAAACGATTCGTTTGTGCTCCGTGTTTCACTGAACTGTTAAATGACCATCTGTGAGAGAGAAATGAGACACAAACTACATGTCTTCATCTGCAGTCACCAATATATATATATACAGTATATATATTTATACACACACACACTTATATATTTATATAGTTTTCATTCAAAATATAAACTAGAGGACGGCAAAGAAAAATGCAAATGTAAATAAACATGTCATTAGTAATAACTCCAGCACAATTCAACACAGATTTTTTCTTCAAACCTGTTTTGAGTACAGCACCATGTCTAATGTAAATTATACAGACTTATTTAGAGTAGATCAA
>NW_015642853.1:52959-55459 GCF_001515625.1 Sinocyclocheilus rhinocerous | reverse complement strand
ATTGAAGTTTTGGTCTTTTAGTTTCGCAGTTCAGTTGTCGTTTCTTCCTCCAGTGTCTCTTGTTATCTGCTGTATATACAGTTTCACTTGTCTTCGTTAAGTCTAGATTGAAATAAACTTAGCGTAGAAACAATTTTCACTCAGAAATTGCTAATAAATTTCACAAACAATTATGAAATGGCAAGTACAGTACACACTGAATTAAACATATTAAACATGGAAAAACTTAAATTTCTAGTTAAACTTATTCCAAAATGTACAGTGCACCAGATTACTAAAATTAATTAAGAAAATGGATAATAGAAAAAGAATATAAAAAAAATTTTCCTGCATGAGAAATCCTTATAATGAGAATTTGAGGTTAAATGTGCTGTATTGTCATGAAAATGCAAAACATCTTTAAAAAAATAAATCCTATTTTAAGACCATTATATAAAGTTTAGTTTTGCATTTCTGTAGCTCTGCGCTCGCAACACCAAGGTTTAACACTTTAGTTCTTTTTGTTGTTTTTATTAAATGTAGTTTATTCAGCACTAGGATCCAATCTCTCGTTGCTCTCACAGCCTCAGTGAACGTGTTTAAGCATTATTTCACGCTCAGAGTCGTGCTGTTGTTCTGAATGTGAGGACGGCTGCAGTTGAGCAGGACTGGATTAGTCTATGAGAGAAAGCTGCTTTATTTTTATTTGTTCACTTATATTTATATACTCTTGACAGTCAATCGTCCCAGTGCTGCTGGACTCTCTATCAGCACTCCTCACCAACATGAACAGAGGCAGAAAAAGAAAATGAGTACAGCAGAAACCACAGCTCAGTCTAATGACACGCTG
The DNA here is from genome assembly GCF_001515625.1 of Sinocyclocheilus rhinocerous. Lineage (NCBI taxonomy): Eukaryota > Metazoa > Chordata > Actinopteri > Cypriniformes > Cyprinidae > Sinocyclocheilus > Sinocyclocheilus rhinocerous. Next base: position 54,630 of record NW_015642853.1, on the reverse strand, counting down.
CTGCGGCTCCAGATCCTCCTCGGATGTTCAGCGTAATGTCTGCTCATTACGAGAGGCGGAAGATCAGAGCCGGACACTTTAACACTGTTATTGGACATCTGTCTGTTTGAGACAGCGATCAGTCAGACGAGAGACATCTGTTTCACAGCGCCACGTGTTTAATGTTGGACTGAAAGTGTCTGTTATCAGCGCAGATTCATCTGTCACTGCTCCGAGGCAGAATCTGGGTCATGCCGACTGCATTCCCATCAAACACGTCTTCACTCACTGCTCACAGAATATTAGGAGGATCATCATGCGTCAATCAGCATTATTATAATGAACTAAAACCATAAAAACATGCGTTCCTTACATGTGAAACAAAAAGGTAACAATTCTCATTTAGGTTAACTTGATGTACTAAAATATCTAAAACTGAAATAAAAATGAATAAAACCATAGATATTTTAAAAAGAAATGCTACCAAAATTTTGAAATTAAAACAGAAAAAAATAAAAATAAATGCATAATAGTATCTCAATGATACTAAAATAGAATTGTTTTTTTGTTTTACTTAATGTTTGTAGTTTTTCTAAAGTCCCAGAAGTGAATGTGTGATGACTGCCACCCTGTGACTGATCTGAGAACAGCAGGAAAACACCTCACATGATGAAGTGTTATGATGGTGTTTATGGTGTTATGAGTTTGTGATGCTGCACAATTACCTTCTCAGCATCATTATATGCACATCTACTGCTTCCTGTCTGAGTAGACTCACTGAGGGACGAGCTGGAATCACAGTCTGTCATAATTAACGCCACACAAGAAGAGAAACAAGACATTCCTTTAAGAAAAAACAAATGGATTTATTACAAAAACTAAAACAGACGGAGACATTTAAAAGTGCAGCACGGACGGACGAGACAAACGTTCACATACAAACATATTTACAACAGCTGAATACAGCACCAAAATAAAATAGAATTCAAGTAATCAGTCCAATCACAGCAAGGAATTATGGGTCCTTGCATTAGAGGTCTACACAGGTCCAAAAATTCGTACCCGAACCCGAAGAGACCCGTAAATGTGCTACACTGAACCGACCCGGACCCGTCTATTATTTGGAAAGTTGGACCCGGGCCCGTGCAGAACCGAGAAATTTCAAAGATTTGTACTACCCGGAACCGACGCGGACCGTCAATTATTTGAAAGATGGACCCGAACCCGGCCGGGAAGACACAGACCCGACTGGACCCGATCGGCACATATTCCACAGCAAATTGCTATTAACAAGTTGCGAAAATTAAACTTTTTGTCTTACCTAATGTAAGAAGCCTTCTCCCTTGTACCTGACTGAAATGCACACAATCCTCCTTGCCAAGAAAGTTCCATCCGTGTTATTCCTCTCTTGCCAATTGAAATGCGTAATCCACTCATTATTCCAGTTTCAAAAGTCCACTTGCTGTCACGGGGACGGATGACAAATGCGACTTTGCAGTTTTGCATTTTTTGTATCTCGAGTCAACTTGCATAATAATTTAGACTGTTTGCCCATTTGGATTATAATAACGATTGCTCGTCCAGTGCCACGTTAGCTTTACTTATTTGCTATCATCTCTGTGCTCTCTGAGCCGAATTTTTTTTAGATATAACAACAAGACGGTTCATTCATAATATTATTTAAAAAATAAT
>NW_015642853.1:47046-51861 GCF_001515625.1 Sinocyclocheilus rhinocerous | reverse complement strand
CAACACACGCACAGCGCTGACTGACTCTGATAACGGCCGGGTGTTCTCCGAGTCCGATCGACTCGGGTATTACACACAATGTTAAACAGACCCGGGACCCGAAGTAATAGATTGGGACCCGACCCGGACCCGGCTGACCATTTAAAATATAGCCCCGAACCCGTACGGATCCCGGGTCCTCAGGTCTCGGGTCCTCCGTGTAGACCTCTACCTTGCATCACTAAAGTAAGGCAGGTGTGGCCTGACGGTCACATGCTCTGATGGGCGAATCACATGCTCTGATGGGTCTCATGCTCTGATGGGCGATTCACATGCACTGATGGGTCTCATGCTCTGATGGGCAAATCACATGCTCTGATGGGCGGGTCACATGCTCTGATGGGTCTCATGCTCTGATGGGCAAATCACATGCTCTGATGGGCGATTCACATGCTCTGATGGGTGGGTCTCATGCTCTGATGGGCAATTCACATGCTTTGATGGGCGATTCACATGCTCTGATGGGTGGGTCTCATGCTCTGATGGGCGGGTCACATGCTCTGATGGGCGTCATATGCTCTGATGGGCGAATCACATGCTCTGATGGGCGAATCACATGCTCTGATGGGTGGGTCACATGCTCTGATGGGTCTCATGCTCTGATGGGCAAATCACATGCTCTGATGGGAGGGTCTCATGCTCTGATGGGTGAATCACATGCTCTGATGGGTCACATGCTCTGATGGGTCTCATGGTCTGATGGATCGACGTGTGTCACAGTGAGATCTCAGTGACGTCACTCATCAGCAGCGCTCTCGTCTGAACGCAAGACTCACGGGTGGATTTGTGTTTGTGATTTTCCGCTCTGATATTCCTGCAGGATCTTCTCCAGCTCTTCTAAACACGGGCCGATCGCTCGCCTCGACACCGGAGCCATTTTGAACCTACGAGAAAAAAACAACAATCAGAAGGAGTGAAGCAGACTGACGAGAGCTCAGGGTTGCACGATTCATTGAAATAAAACCCAAACAGTGTTTCATAGTGAAGCGCATCATTGTGATCTCAATCTGCGGCTCAATAAATTCTTCTATTTATTTGTATTAAAAGTCACATTTTAAATCGCTCTTGCAGTGTGTGTGTGTGTGTGTGTGTGTGTGACACAGAATCACGCGAGTGTGTTGGTGTGTTTGCTCACCTGCGCAGCAGTTCTCGAGCTCTGCGCGCGGCGGGTCTGTGTTTCTGCAGCGCCGCGGTACAGAACGCTGCTAGCGTGTTGTAGCAGTGCTCTCGCAGTGCATTATGGGTGCTGGTCTCCCACTGCGGGAGTTCACTGGTGTAGCGACACGCCGCCTGAACGAACTCCAGCAGCTTCTCCCACTCTGCATTCTGCAGGAGCAGATGGCCTCCGTCCTGACACGAGCGCTGCACAAACACAACCACATCACACTTCATCAACAACACCGGCCACGCAGTGAAACAACTGAACGGAGTAATTTATTAATCACAATAATTTTGTGCACGTCATTTGTCATCATTTTGTAGTTCAGTTCAGACTTTAAAATCTGAACGGACTGAGAGCACGAAACGGCACGATCACGAGACGCTAGCGTAACCGCGCATGCTTGTAAAGACACGGGGGTTTGCTCTCACCTGCTCGGCCAGCAGAAGACTGCGGAGCAGCTCTCTGGAGACGGACGTCTCACACGCGTCCAAACCGCCTCTGCTCCGGCGTCTCCCTGAACCTGCGTCCCCTTCAGAGTCAGAAGAGCGTCTGTGAGCACTGACGTCACGACACACACATGCACACACATCTCAGGGTTACTCACACGCGTGTCCAGGTCTCACGCCGCAGCCGTGCGTCCCGTGTCTCGCACCGCCGGACAGGATATCCATGTAGGATCTTCTCAGACGTCCTGCGGGGGGAAAACTGACTTATGAGGCTTTTGATGAAGGAAAGCGGTGTCAGCACAGACATTTGACAGCGATGAGGTGAAATACATCAAGACCTTCATCATCATCATCATCATATCTTTATGATTGTCAGCAGAAGTTGCGGCTTCATATCCAAGGGTTTTCTCTGCTTGCTGTTGTTGTTTGTGAAGACTGGATGAGAAAATCAGACTGATCTGGAAACTTTGCATCAGTGATTTTCTTATTCTCCTGTTTGTTTTTCTGTGAAGCTGCTCAGAATCGCATAAAGCACTATAGAAATAAAAGAGACTTTATACTGACTCCAGAATGTTCCATTGTTTTTTCTTGGCCTTCTAAGACTCTATTAACTTCCATGACTATAAACAAACTATCAAACATTCATTCCTGGGATTCGGTAACATCTTAACTTGGAATATATATTTTTTTCTACTACACATGATTAATTTTCTAAATACCCCACATCATAAGGCACACATCAAACATCCAACAAATCATATTTCCCCACCTCAGGCAATAAAGACCTTTTATTATTTTCAGATTTAGACACCTTTTATTCTCAACCCCAAAATGGAATTAGTTTAAAAAGGATTTTACACAGAACTTGTTATAAAACAAACATGCTCATGTGTCCCTCATAGCAATTTAATGATAACGAACATAACATTTATCATAATGTTCACATTTTTTTATAGTTAAAAATAGACAAATTGTGTGTCTATGGTCTCTTTATTTTTGTAAAAAAAAAAAAAAAATTTTTTTTTTGAATTTAAATGTTTATCTAAAACCACAATTTTATTGTTTTAGTCCTTAACATGTCAGATGGTAATCAGCAAGAAATGCTTTCATTCTTAATTGTCTTCCCTGTTTTTTTCCCATAAATATTAATGTGACGGGGTTGAAGACTGTAACACATTTGAAGGGATGCATTGCCTTCAGTTTTATTTCTCTCTCATATTCTCCCCTTCTTTCTGGGTCAAAATATCATGTCTTTCTGCTGCTAATGTGCATATTAACATATTACATCAAATATTCTATTTATAACAAAAATATGAGCGGTCACGATTTTGGTAAGAATATATTTACTGAAACCATGACTATTTTTTTTTTTTTTAATTAAAGTTATTGATAAATGAAGTAAATAACTCAACCCTGTCACAAGTTTACAACCCCGAAACAATGAGAAATGCATTTGTGAGAGGGTTGTGTTTCCTGAAGTGTAGGAGAGTGGAACATATATGGCAGCAATAAAATAAGTTCATTCTATATACTTACGGGTTCAAATAAAATGTTGAAAAATAGTAAGTTTCCATCTTAACTTTATGTGACGGGGTTGAGTTAAGCTTGACGACCGTACGCTCCCTGCATATAATACGCCTGAAAATATGAATAAAAAGTATGATGCTACTAACCATTTTCCGCGCCACTATTAAAGAGACCTGAATGATGTGATTTCTGCTAAATTATGTCACATATGAGTGGATTATTAAATTACTCGTGTAGAATTGTTAGTGTGACGGGGTTGGGTTCAGACTGAGGGACTTTAAAGTCTGTTTATTTATATTTATTTATTTATATATATATATATATATATATATAAAATATCTTGCATTTTTTTAGAAAAATATTTTCACAAGGGAAAAAAATCACAAATAAATGCTTATATTATTGCCATTATTTTTTTTTGCAATAATGTAAGCATTTTTATAGACACTGCACATTTTGTTAATAATTTCCTCGGAGACATGACAAAATGCTTGGTGTAAGATACAAATAAGACATTATTATAGGCTAAAACTGCAATTATTATTTTTTATTCATTATAATGGGCATACCAAAGTCTTGTAAAAAGCTTTTAAAACTTCATTTTAGTGAACCAGCACTTTTAAAAGTCTGGAGTACTGAAATATTACCGAATCCCAGGAATGACCCATATAATAATTTCAGCACTGAAACTCTGAAGTTTCTGAATGATGAAGATGATTGTTATGATGATGATGATGAAGAAGATGATGAAGATGATTGTTATGATGATGATGAAGAAGATGAAGGTGGTGATGAAGATGTCCTCACCTGTGATTTTGGCCTGTGGTTCTGGGATCTCCATTAACACTGATCTCTGATCAGAATCATCTGCCATTTTAAACTCGTTCTTCTCTTCCTGCAGGAATGGCGCGATAAAGCCTCAGTTTTTCAGCGTGAAACTAAAGTAACCTTCGGGATCGCGACTTAAAACACCGATGAAAACTAAAGAAACTAAACTTCTGAGGAACATCAATGAAACTAATCAATAAACACCGATGAAGCGCGGAGGAAAGTTTCTCTTTGGCGCCGAGAGCGTGCGCTCTTCACTCATTCATCCCGCCAGGCCCCGCCCACAGCATTTAGCGCGCGGGCGGGGCTTCCGTTCGTGCGCTCTGATTGGCTCGATGCTGCGAGGCGTCATTCTGATTGGTTGGACGGCAGTGCTGTGCGGTAGAAGCTCAGGATCGACTAAACTGTGAGTTCCAGGCTTTCATTTGAGCTTAAATTCATTTTAACCAGTGTTAGGAAGGTTACTGCGATAGTTTTCTCAAAATAAGAAAAATGCTCATGAAGTAACTCAGAGCAGTTCTAGAGATTATGTTTATGTGTTCATGTACTCATATTTTATATAAAAATTATATATTAATTTCCACGAGGGGCGGACGGAAAAAAAATTCAGGCCGGAAAATCTCTCACACATACACCCACAACAAATTCTGAAACATGGACAACCCTATTTTTTGCATGGACCTCACATAAGGTTGTCTTAATGATGTCCTTTATACAGTATTTTGAGTGATGACTGAACAAAGACAGACACGCAAAACGTGCAGGATTCATATATTGTCTTTTTGCGGCTTAATATTCACAGACACTAGTCCA
>NW_015642853.1:32791-46740 GCF_001515625.1 Sinocyclocheilus rhinocerous | reverse complement strand
AGGCCACCGGGAATTGTCCCGGTTCTCCCGATGGCAAGACACGCAGAACGTGCAGGATTCATATATTGTCTTTTTGCGGCTTAATATTCACAGACACTAGTCCATATCGCGTTTTGATTCAAGTGTACTGACCTACTTTTTATTTATTCATCCAAAATGTGGCATATTCCGTCGGCGTTAGGCTATAGAAATTCCATTTTTATGACTGGATTCTACGAACCAGTCTGTTTTTTCCGCATCGTGGAATTATAGGGCCGTATGTCTCAGAGTAATCAGTGCAATTTGGGAAAGAAATCAATTAAATCTGTATATGGATGTGTGTAAATATTCAAATGCAATCCCCTTTGTAATCGTTAACATTTTCATAACTGTAATTTAATTACACATTTTTCTTAGTAACTGTAACTGATTACAGTTACATTTATTTTGTAATTAAATAACGTAACGCCGTTACATGTAACTAGTTACTCCCCAACACTGATTTTAACTCTACCTCCATTTAGAGTCCGGGTGCTAAATAATGATTTAATGAAATCATAATCAATAATTGTGTTTTAAACTGATGTGCAAGTATATGGATGTGTGTAAATATTCAAATGCAATCCCCTTTGTAATCGTTAACATTTTCATAACTGTAATTTAATTACACATTTTTCTTAGTAACTGTAACTGATTACAGTTACATTTATTTTGTAATTAAATAACGTAACGCCGTTACATGTAACTACTTACTCCCCAACACTGATTTTAACTCTACCTCCATTTAGAGTCCGGGTGCTACATAATGATTCAATGAAATCATAATCAATAATTGTGTTTTAAACTGATGTGCAAGATATAAAAAGTCTTTTATTAACATCCAGATATCATTCATCAAAAATACTTAATGCTTCAAAACCATAACAGCGGTTACTACCAATTTAATGAGTGCAATAATTACGTTTTGTCAAAAGAAAAAAAAAGAGAGAGCAAAGTTCAGCACCATAAAGTGAAAGATGAGGGGGTTTTATCACAGTGACTTGTACTTTTGAATACGGCTGGATATAGAGTCTCGTTACAGCACCAGAAGCGATCAAATAAAATTAAACACAATCAACAGAAATGGGTCAGGCATGTGGATCACTCATGATTTGGTAGGCTGGTTCATCAGGTTCAGGTTGTTAGATGCACGCTTCCCAGAGTTCAGTGGGGTTTGGACGGCGCTGTTCGATGCTTTGGGTTTGGGAATCCTGGTGGGTCCAGGACGCCGGAATGATTCCAGAGGCATCTGTCAGGAGCCAAAGAGAAAGACTTCCATCAGTCGGTGCACACAGGAGAAGCTCCCAGAACTGGCAGTAACGGATTACATTATCAGCCGACCGCTTACATACACTCAGAAAGTCTGTCAGTTTTGTGGACATTCACACATTCAGAGACCGGTCACTAGTCAGGAGGACACACAGCATTCCTCCACTGGATTCAAGAAGTGTTTCAACATTGCATTAACTTCTGATGAACATTAATGTTTATTTGAATTATCACTCAGTGGGTTATTTAACCATGTATCACTGTGTCTTTGGAAGGCTTTTGTCTTTCAAACACATTAAAATGCACAAATTCACATTATTACATGTAATGCAAGGATTCCCAAACTTTTTTTTTTGTCATCTGATCATCTTTCACCTAATATTTTTACTTGAAGAGATCTTAAAATAAATATTTTAATAATTAAGTATCACATTTGCATGTTCACGGTTCTCTGACGTTGGTTAATAGTCACATGACATACAGGTAAACATAAAAATATTTCATTTTGTTAGTAGGTGTGATGGATTACGTTACTAACTACACACTGTAAAAAAAATTCCGTAAAATTTACGGTAAAAAACCGGCAGCTGTGGTTGCCGGAATTTTACCGTAAAAAATACGGTAGCAACGTTTTAGGTTTTACGGTTTTAACTTAAATACCGTAAAATTAATCTCCAATACATGTAATGTCCAGTACAGTTTTTCACCGTATATAGTAGGGGAATTTACCGTAAACCATTTAACAGGTTTTTACTGTAGCATTTTTACAGTCTTTTACCGTTAAATTCACGGTCATTTTTTACAGCAGTTTTTGTCATGTAATTTGGAATTATTAACGGATTACAATTTGTGATTAATCTACCCAGCTCTGGCAGTTATAGATTATATAGATTAACCCTCCTGTTAATCTTCTGTGTTTGTGGTCAAATTGACCCACACTGGTTTCAATGCAACTTGCCAAAAATCGACACAATGAAAAACACTAAAGACTCGTGTAAAAAATAGAAAATCTCTATTGTAGCTTGTCAGAGACTAAAAAATGTAAATTTGACCCACATATTTTTGTTCAAAAACTGCACATAAAATAAAAATTGGTATTTGTACTTCCTCTTTCTTTTTGTTATTATTTTATGTCTTTTTCTCAAACCCTTGTACGAGTAATTGGGTTTCTCACATTTCTTCTACAGTCTAGTAATCGAGATGCAAAAAACTAACATCAAAAAACAACCTCAAACAGCAAATTTTCCTTGGATCAGAAGACGAGTCTCAATTTTGAGTACACTGAGTCTTGAATATTATGTATTTGATATTTTGGTGTTTGACAAGCTATAATAAAGGTTTTCTGTTTTTCAAAGTGTTGATTTTTGGCAAATGGCTTGGAAACCAATGAGAGTCAATTTGACTCGCAACACCAAAGTCGTAACAAAGTGTGTCCAGCCTTTCCAAAACGAGTCTATGTGTCGAAACTTTGCATGTACATTCATGACCCTAAATGAGAAATATTCACCAAATTTCAAGAAGAAATAAAAAGTTCAACCAGTATTTCAAGCAAATGGAGTGTGAGTCAATCTGACCCCAACAGGACAGGTTTACACCGATGTGTATGGTGCTGAGATGACCAGAAGATGGCGCTCTCAAACACAGATCAGCTCTAGTACATAAGCACACACCAGACTTCATGCTCTCACACCAGCATGCACTTGAAATTTCAACCTTAGAAGAACCTAATCAAGAAGGCTTCAAGAATATGGTTTGCTTGTCACATAATTGTATCACCTACAATATAAAGAAAAATCCAGTTGGTTATAGCTGAGAAACTGACATGAGTCTGTGGAGGGAGAATGATGAATGTGTCACATTCAGGCCTCCCTCTGCTGCACATCTGCAAATGCATTTCTCTACAGTTAACAAAAATATGTACTAAGAACGTTTGGCTAACGTTCCCATTTAGTTATGAACACTATATCTCTGAATGTTCTCTGAAAACATGTCGTTTTTTGGTTATGTTGCAACATTACGTTGAACGTTCCGTTTTATTATTTTGCGGACACTATGGGAACGTTACTTTTGAATGTTGTCTAAGCCATCTTAGATGAACGTCCAGCTAAAATGTTTCTGAAAAACTGATGTATCAATAATGTTTTCGTGCTAACGTTTGACGAACGTTATTAAAGACCAGATAACTTTGAATAAACATTCTATTAATGTTAATGGAAGAACGTTTGTTCATAACTTTAAGAGGACCTTGCCAGAACATTCGCTGTTAGCTGGGCTGGTTCAGTCTGTCAGAATCAATCCGGTGACTTCTGCAGTGGATTTGGAGATGTTTTTCAGCATCCAGAAGTCTGCAGAGAGCTTTTTAAATGAGCTCTCCAAAACCAAACCAACTGCAAGTTTGCGTCACACATGAAAAATGTTCAAATGTGGGTCACGCTGTGCTCTGGGCTCGGGTAACGCAGCAAAACCTGTGCGGCTCGAGTCAGAGGGCATGTAGATGCACATAATGACCGCTAATTAAACGTGTGGTACGAGCAGGAGCTTCCTGTGCCAGAGACGAGCCGGTGTCTCCACGGCGACGCTGCAGCTGCTGTCACCATGGAAACTAAACAAGGCTTTTGTTTGGGCTTTGGACGGCCGCTGAGAGAACCGCCTCCGAACAGTCGTGTTCTTTTGAAGGAACTCGAAGGAACATTTTAATTGTTTAACGTTTAACGCTTCCCGTCACACATGCTGCTACATCTGAGTTTCTTTACCAAGTAACTCTTCTGATTAATCATTAACCAAAGCCTAAACTAACCTAAGCTTGGTCTCACACTTGTCAGGTGAAAAATTAGCTAAACCAACTTTAAGGGCAGTAAACCACCCTGCACTGGTTTTTTCACAGGGTAATCGTGTGTGTCTGGTTAGGTCTGTGTATGAATATCCTATCAGCCATCACTGAATCACATGAAAAGCACCTCTAATGAGAAAATGATTCCTTCAGTCCCATCAGGCACCACATGTCATTTGTGTTTCTTGGTAACGAGGTTCATGTCATCTCTAGTGCACATACTGCATCGATTCAAACGAAACGAGTGCGTGTGTTTGAGTGTGATTCACTAACAGGGCTGATGAGACATCGTCTCGCTTCATGATCACAGCTGTTCCCGAGTCCTCCATGAACGGCAGTTTGTTTAGCCAGACAGCCAGAGGATACACACTCCAGACGGCACAAATTCCAGCCTGAATCAATTAAACGCTTGATATAGTCCATGTACACGAGTGCTCACTCACTCATGTGCTCCGATTCATTAAAAGACTATATCTATACCACGCTGTAATGTTACTGTGTGTTTGATGGCTATTTAGTTTCAATACACTACTGCCAAAAAACTTTTCATCTTTTTTGACCAGTGCATGCAAACTCATCAAGTTAATGCTTTAACTTTCTATGCACTGCCGAGCTTTAATGTTGTTTTTCTTTGGAGTCAAATCTCATGCAGCAGTGAACGGTCATGCAGACGGTGAGGTTTTCCATGATATCATGTGAGAAGACTGTAGATCCTCTCAGTGAGAGCGGATAATGGTGGTGTTTTGGACCGGGCCAGTAACTATGATATCAGACAATGAACTGAACTCATGCAGACATGTTCTCAACCTCTTCTTACCTGATGAACACAAAGTGAGGTTTACCTCACAATTTTGCTCATTATATGAGCGGATTCGGTTAATTTACTCCAGAAACATAATACTATATGTCTTATTAGTGGTTAAATGTTTTCTATTAAACTGTTTTTCTACAAATAAATCTGCAGTATTACATCATAAACATCTCTCTGCTCTAATGTGCATGAGCTTCTCGTCAGAATGCACCAACTACCTAAAATAATATTAGATTAAGCTAATGTAAATATTCTCATTTTAATTATTAACAGAAAAAAAACAATCTAAAATGTGAGTGGAAAATGGAAAATAAACCAAAAATGCAATTGTACATCAATCAGTGAACTTTAATGGTACAGCATCATTTGCTATCTAGCAAAAAAACAGTAAGTGCACTTAACCTCAAAGTGACGTGAAAAAGCACAAGAGCTTGTGTTCTCGTTATGTGTCGTATTCTCTGCTTTTTACATGTCATGCACATAAACATCTCATTATTAATCAAACAGAAACAAACAAATCAAACCAACAGAAGAAACTACAGTTAGCTGCTACTGCAGGCACGGATAACAGATCTGAGGGTCTGGAGTGGATCACGGTGCCAGGGGTCGACGGCTGAGGAGATCAGGTCACTAATCAAACACTAGTCAGTCTGGGTCAGTCACAGATATTACTTACTGTAATTTGTGAGGGTCGTGAGATCGGACTGGATGTGGGCTTTATCACGATGCTGCTTGTGATTTTGTTGTTGCCTTTGGCTGGAGTGCCATTGGTTAGCACTGGAATCCTTTGCTCCGGCCCGAGGGAGTAATAGGGGATGGATTTGGCTGTGGTGTTTACGGCTTGAATGTAGGGGCTCCCTAAGTGAATATGGATTTTGTTGTCATCAGTGGTAATGACATTTGGACCTGAGCTGTTGGACCTCTGCAGTTGCCAGCTGTTCTGCCTTTCCGGGCTCACGCGGAAAACCGTATGACCTCCCACAAGCTCTATTGGCTCAGACCGGTCAGGGCTTCCGGTGGTAACGGACACGATCTGAATGGGTGACATGGCTCGGTCCGGGGTCACCGATCCGCAGGACTCAGAAGCTAGAGTTTGCGAATAGGCTGCCATGGTGAGCGGCGACATGGAGCGATCGGGCGTGCTGGGGCTGCATGGACTGTCCGGAGGAGGAGGAGAACCCTTGGGTTTGTTGGAAGGTGAGATTGATGAGTTCTGGAGGATCGTGATGCGCTGTTTTGGAGGGGCACCGCTTGTCGGGATGACTGCCGTGCTTGTATAGGACTGGGCGTTCTCTGCGGTGGGACTCGTGATCTCTAGAGTTGCCATGTTGTGCCCGTGGTCAGGGGTTACTTTGATATGGAGGGGTTGTCCAGGACTGTGTGTAAGGAACATGTCTCCCTGTTGAACGTGATTACCATTCTGTCTCGGTTGTGTCTTGCCATTTATTGGATGCTGACTTTCTCGAGTCTTAAGAAAAGGGCCCCTGACCCTTCTCATGTTGTTGTTGAGATTGTTGATATTGTTCATGCGTGATGGAGTGCATTTTGTGAGGTTGATCTCATTGTAATTAACCTCGTCCTCCGGATCGCTCTCCACGTATAGCTTGCCGTTGACCAGGGCACGTTCCAGTGGTGCAAGGTTCTTGTAATTTGGGGACATGCTGTCTATCGGGTCTGTCTGCACCTCCCTTGTGGAGACTTGGAGATCTGAGAAACGTCTTCCGTTCATGCCCGGCCTTAGACTCTTACTGAAGCGACGGTATCTCTCGAGTTCTCGTGTAAGGGTCTCCATCTCTCTGGCCAGCTCTTTGTTCCTGACCTCTTGCTGGGTGAGTTTTCTCTGTAGGGTCGTGTGGTCTGTTTTCAAGCGGCAGATGGATTCCTCTGTGCCCATGTACTCGTGGATCTTCTCTTTGAGGGCTTCGACCTCTCTAGTGAGATGGCTGGATTTGGCCTCTTCCTCTTTCAGACGCTTGTAGAGGATATGCTCTTGGTTGGATTCCTCTTTCTCAGCCAACTGGTACTTGGACAGTTCCTGCCTGGACATCTCCAGTTCCTCCAACAGGGCTTTTGCTCGTTCCTGTTCATTGGAATATCTCTTTTCCAGGGATTCAAACTCGTCTTCAGTCTTCAAAAGATCACCCTCAACTGCCTTCATCTCCTTTAACTTCCTCCTGAGGCGTTCTACTTCTTGGGTCAAATCTTTCACTTTGTTGTCTTCTTGTTGGTAGTGGTAAGGAACTGGGCTCTTTGTGTGCTCCTCTTTGGATTTGTTCCTCAATAATCCTCTTTCCACTGCTTCCAGTGACTGAAGCCGCTTTTTCATCATGCTGACTTTGGACTGAAGGTCACTGTTTTTCTCTTCCTCCGCTTTCAGCTTAGCTTTGAGCTCGTCCCTCTCCCTAGTGGCAATGCACATCTTCTCCTCCAATTCGGCCTTTGACCGCAGAGCTCTCTTGCTCTCTTCGATCAGTTTTTCAGTGACAGTGTTGACTTTGTCTTGTTCTGCCTGCAGTTTGCCAGTGCTGTTTTGCACTTTGTCCTCCATCAGCTTTAACTTTTCGGCCATAGCTTTTCTCTCATCCACCAGCATGACAGTCAGTGTTTTCAGTTTTGTCAGATCCTCTTTCAGTGCCAGCTCCGTCTTCTCCAAATGAACCTCGGTAGCTTCAAGCTCTTTGATTCTGACTCTCAGCACATCTAGTTCATTGGACATGTGTTTAGTCATGGTCCGCTCTTTCTCTAGGTTGCTTTTCAGTGAATTGCACTCCTGCTTACTCTTCCCAAAGGCGTCTTCTAGCTTTTCAAGTTCCATGATTCTGTGATTCAGCTTGTCCACCTCTGCTTTTAAGCTACAGCTCTGGCTCGACTCCTTCTCCAGCTTTCTGTTGAGGTCCCTGCACCTGTCTTCCATCTTGATCAGCTCCTCATCCTTCCCCTCCATTTCGAGCACTCGTTTCCTCAACTCCTCCACCTCCGACACTAGGCTGGAGTTGCCACACTCCCCGCGGTTGATTTTATCCCGTAGCTCCAGCAGTTCTTCCTCCGCTCTGTGCAGGGTCTTGTTGGTTTCTTCCAGCTCATCTAACTGCCGGCTGAGTGAGGAGAGCTTCTGCCGCAGCTGTCTGTTCTGGGCATCTTCATTGGTCAGTTTGGCAGTCATGGCTTCCTGCTCTTGGTGGAAATGGCAGGCCTGGTTGCGTAACTCCTCCTCCAAGCGAAGGACTTTGTTCTCCTCTTCTTGCAACCGGGTTTGGGCGGAGCTTAGCTCCTCTTGGGCCTGAGTGGCAGTATTCTGGAGTTCCTGGACCTTCGTTGTTTGTTGGGTCAGCTGCTCGGCGAGCCGCTGCTGTTCATCGACCACTAGCAGGGCAAAGGACTTAAGCTTGGTCAGCTCGTCCTTCAGATTTGTGACTTTCTTATTGTTCTCTTCCTCCTTTCTCTCTTGGTATGTCTTTTCCTGATCAATGAGCAGTTTCAGTCTGGGAAGAGAGAAGAACATATGGAAAGACTGTTAATATGAGACAAATAGACAGCCTGGGAATTTTCAAAACATGACATTTTAAACATTTGTTGTAATTGTTTTGTGCAAACCTCAATTTTGCATAGATTTTTAGAAACATTTGGGCTTAAAGTGAAAGTTAACTGAACTGGTATTCAACTGGGAACCTTCATGTCTATGTTTGTCCATGCCATATGAGGATATATGGAGGAAAGCAAAACCCCGTAGACTAAAAGTGGGGCAGTGTGTGTTCCAGAGGTACAAAGTCGGGCAGAAAGTGGGATCATGTTAGCTGGTGTGAGTTTCCCTTCTCCCAAATGCCGCCAGCGGTGGAGGGTGTTTTGACTACAGGACGCAGCTGCCAACCTGCACTACAGAAGGCATATTAGAGTGGAAATGGAAAAAGTCTCTTAATAAGAGGGTTCCTCTATCTCTCCCCCCACACCCATGAACACCACCACCTTCCTTCAGTGGTTTTATATTTTAAGGAATTCCCCCTCCTCCATAGGCCATTACTGGCTATGTAAACAAAACCTCTTTCAGAGGCTTCTAACCAGCAGTGGACAAGGATGATGTCAGCGGTACGAGGCGTATGAAACCACCTCATCCAGAAGTGTGTCTACATGCTTCCATGTGTGTGTCACTCATACGTGGCTTCAGCCATTGAAAGGAAATGGAAAACCAGGTTAAGAAAAAAATATTTAAAAATTCAGAAGATGAAAATAACAGAACATAGATAAAATATAAGTGAAAGTCAGATTCTTAAAATACAGTATTATAACCACAGTGCAGTGTTCTACTGAACATGAAGCAAAGCTCCAGTGTGTTCTTTTATGAGTTCTATGAGATTACAGCACTGGTTTACAGGCTGAACTTTCATAAAGCGGTCAGCCGGCCATCCTCTGGAAATATCTGTGGTGTTCCTCTTACATTGTGACTTCATTAAACATTTGTGGTTCACCATTAACAGAGGAAAATGAAAGCCAAAGGTTTAAGTGTTTAAGATTGAAACTCTATTGTGCTAATTGCTCACAAATGCTGTAGTGAGCTCATTATCTGCCATCACAATGCCAAAAAAAAAAATACATCCAAGATGCATGTGTTAGATCATACTACCAAACCCTTGTTTTTTATTTAGCAATCTGAACAACCTCATAAGCTCAAACCTGATGCTACATTTCTTTGTAATTTAACAGCATGGTAGGTTTATGCAATCACTGCATCACAGTTTACATATTAACCCTCCTAAACAGTATGCAGTGCGTTCTAGAATATAGTGCACTGAAAGCAGTATGCCAAATGTGCCTGGATACTATACTATTTCCAGTGCATTTTCAAGTATGCATGTGTGCTAAAAGTAAAGTAATGAATTTAGCTAGATGCGAACACAAACAGTTCAAGACAATGGTATCAATCAAGATGAAATGTTATGGCGTGGTAGTAAGTCCTAATGCTGCCGTACTGTACTTTCCCACCACTGAAGTGCATACTATTCCTGTAGTAGAAATATGCTAATTGAGACACAACCTATGATTCCCAGCAGCCTCCCAGGTGGAAATGACACGTCTTCTGAGATCATGTAAATACATTTGTTCTGGGACTCTCATTTATTTAATCTTCTAACCACAGATTCTGGATTATACAGTATACAGACAACTGTGTGATCGATCTGACACGGCGCTGATGAGAAAACATAACGAAAGCAGAAAGGATCCTGAGCTCATCAGAATGCAGCAGCGTGAGCTTGCGACGGCCTAAAAGCAGCTCAGGAAATCAGAAACGCTCCTTCCCTTCCCCGTTTTAACCTTGGACCGCCCGATCGACTTGGACTCGCTCCCAAGAGCCCAGATTTTTACAGAGAAAAGAGAGGAAAAATCTATGGAAAAAAGACTTTAATACGGACTTGTAAAAGCCTGCGAGAAGGATTTAAACGTCATGAATAAGGGTGTGTGAAATCTCAAAATACTCGACTGCAAAATACTCGACTGGATTTCGGATTTGAACGTTACAAACGTTTTGTGTGTCGTGGCATTTGTTCGTTTCTGTGATATTATATGTGAAAATGCAGAAAAACGGATGCCGCTGAGCTCTCATTTAACAGAGTTTGCATTTTTGTCTTCAAATGCTGATCATTAAACAGCTTTTTAATCATCTTTAAAGCATTACAGGCTAAAATACTCGTCTAACATCCATTCTGTAGAGTCCAGAGGCGTTTGTGTCCAGCAGAGGGCAGCAGATCAGACACGGATCTGCTCATACAGGGATTATTAAGACTCATAGTGCTCAAAAACAGGAAACTAAACATGCATTAAAGGACTAACCGGTTTACAAAAACACTTAAAAAGTGTCCACAACTAGAACACTTCAGTGACAAATTAAACAGGATAGATTTCCATCATCTACAGTAAAAATCAGTCAATTTAGTGAGGTGAAGTTCAGAAATGACTTTTCTAGAAACAGCAGATACTTGCACTGGAGAGTAACTGTACTGGAGATAATAACTGTATTTAAGCCGAGTTAATAACAGGGCTGACGTTAATGACAGTACATAACTGGAACACATTCATCTAACAATTATAACCTCGTCCTTTTCCAAAAATCTGCTCATTTTATTCATTTAGGCCTACAATCAACCGGCATGAAATTAAGTCTTGGCGAATGTAACTAAACGAACAGATGAACATCTACATCATCTGCAGGATGGAGGAATTACATTATACAGACATGAAACAACAGACTCAACGATCATCATCCTAGCAGAACACATCTTCACTCAGCGCTGCTCATTTCTACTGACTTTGAGGTTTTAAAAACATCAGGTTTGATGCAATGCAAGTTTTACCACTAGAACTCAATCCACCAACTCATTTAAAGTTAAATCATCTCATATATAATGTGATATCAAAGACCATCTACACGCAGTCAGAGGTTCTGCATGTGTGTGTGTGTGTGTCGTACCTGGTCAGTGCTGTTGAGCCGCTGCCGCTGGTGTTCAGTGTGTCAGTGATCTGAACATTCCAGCTCTGAAACTCAACAATGAGACGGACTGAAGACGCCTATGAGAGCATGACATCATCAGCACGCCCTTATATGGAGCCTTTCACAGCCATGAGCTCATGCATGTGTGTGTGTGCGTGTGTGTGTGTGTGTGTGATGAGAAACTTTCTTTGGATTACAAAATTTCCTTCTGGTTTTCCTCACTTGAAGTCATTAATTCACCCAAAGGGAGAAAAATGTACTAACATGTTAAACTACTTGGCACAAGCTGATTGGTTCATGTTGCATACACAGTCATTTAAATGGCTGGTTAGCATTCACTAAAGCATCTCCTCTGAAACCCTCTACCTTCCCCAGCTCCACCTGTATATATCTGCTATGGGTTATGTTATATGCTATTTGTGCAGCAGTCCCTATAATGTAGGGAATACCAGTTCACACACACACACACCAATTTGGTTACATTTGATCTATGTCTCACAATCACACACATGCACTCAGTCTCGCACACACTCACACACTCACGCACTCACACTCTCTAACACACTTACGCAGTCACACTCTCGCACACTCACACTCTCTCGCACACTTATGTACTCACACACTCACACTCTCTCGCACACTTATGCACTCACACTCTCTTGCACACTTACGCACTCACACTCTCGCACACTTACGCACTCACACTCTCTCGCACACTTACGCACTCATGCACACACTCTCGCACACTTATACACTCACAATCTCTCGCACACTAACGCACTCACACTCTTGCACACTCACACTCTCGCGCACTCACGCTCTCGCACACTTACGCACACTCACACTCTTGCACACTCACACTCTCTCGCGCACTCACGCTCTCACACACTTACGCACTCACAATTTCTCACACAATTACATATGCACTCTCTCGCACACTTACGCACTCACACTCTCTACCGCACTCATGCTCTCGCACACTCACACTCTTGCACACTCACACTCTCTCGCGCACTCACGCTCTCGCACACTTACACACTCACAATCTCTCACACAATTACGTATTCAATCTCTCGCACACTTACGCACTCGCACTCACACTCTCCCGCACACTTATATACTCACAATCTCTCGCACACTCACGCACTCACACTCTTGCACACTCACACTCTCTCGCGCACTCACGCTCTCGCACACTTACGCACTCACACTCTCGCACACTTATACACTCACAATCTCTCGCACTCATACTCTTGCACACTCACACTCTCTCGCGCACTCACGCTCTCGCACACTTACGCACTCACACTCTCGCACACTTATACACTCACAATCTCTCGCACTCATACTCTTGCACACTCACACTCTCTCGCGCACTCACGCTCTCGCACACTTACGCACTCACACTCTCGCACACTTATACACTCACAATCTCTCGCACTCATACTCTTGCACACTCACACTCTCTCGCGCACTCACGCTCTCGCACACTTACGCACTCACACTCTCGCACACTTATACACTCACAATCTCTCGCACTCATACTCTTGCACACTCACACTCTCTCGCGCACTCACGCTCTCGCACACTTACGCACTCACACTCTCGCACACTTATACACTCACAATCTCTCGCACTCATACTCTTGCACACTCACACTCTCTCGCGCACTCACGCTCTCGCACACTTACGCACTCACACTCTCGCACACTTATACACTCACAATCTCTCGCACTCATACTCTTGCACACTCACACTCTCTCGCGCACTCACGCTCTCGCACACTTACGCACTCACACTCTCGCACACTTATACACTCACAATCTCTCGCACTCATACTCTTGCACACTCACACTCTCTCGCGCACTCACGCTCTCGCACACTTACGCACTCACACTCTCGCACACTTATACACTCACAATCTCTCGCACTCATACTCTTGCACACTCACACTCTCTCGCGCACTCACGCTCTCGCACACTTACGCACTCACACTCTCGCACACTTATACACTCACAATCTCTCGCACTCATACTCTTGCACACTCACACTCTCTCGCGCACTCACGCTCTCGCACACTTACGCACTCACAATCGCTCACACAATTACGTATTCACTCTCTCGCACACTCACGCACTCACACTCTTGCACACTCACACTCTCTCGCGCACTCACGCTCTCACACACTTACGCACTCACAATTTCTCACACAATTACATATGCACTCTCTCGCACACTTACGCACTCACACTCTCTACCGCACTCATGCTCTCGCACACTCACACTCTTGCACACTCACACACTCTCTCGCGCACTCACGCACTAACACTTATACACTCACAATCTCTCGCACACTCACACACTCACACTCTTGCACTCACACTCTCTCGCGCACTCACGCTCTAGCACACTTACACACACTCACGCACTAACACTCTCTCGCACGCTCACGCACTCACACTCTCGCTCTCACACTCTCTTGCACACTTACGCACTCACACTCTCGCACGCACACTCTCGCACACTTAAGCGCTCACACT
>NW_015642853.1:27709-31147 GCF_001515625.1 Sinocyclocheilus rhinocerous | reverse complement strand
TACGCACTCACACTCTCTCGCACACTTACGCACTCATGCACACACTCACTAACACTTATACACTCACAATCTCTCGCACACTCACACACTCACACTCTTGCACTCACACTCTCTCGCGCACTCACGCTCTAGCACACTTACACACACTCACGCACTAACACTCTCTCGCACGCTCACGCACTCACACTCTCGCTCTCACACTCTCTCGCACACTCACAACACACTTACGCACTCTCGCACACTTACGCACTCATACTCTCGCACTCACTCTCGCACTTATGCACACTTATACACTCACACTCTCTCGCACACTTACGCACTCGCACACTCTCTCACACACTTACACTCACACTCTCTCGCACACTCACACTCTTGCACACTCACACTCTCTCGCGCACTCACGCTCTCGCACACTTACGCACTCACAATCGCTCACACAATTACGTATTCACTCTCTCGCACACTTACGCACTCACACTCTCGCACACTTACGCACACTTATACACTCACAATCTCTCGCACAATTATGCATTCACTCCCTCGCACACTTACGCATTCACTCACACTCTCTCGCACACTTACGCACTCGCGCTCTCACACTCTCACACTCTCTCGCACACTTACGAACGCACACTAACGCACTCACACTCTCGCACACTTATACACTCACAATCTCTCGCACACTCACGCACTCACACTCTTGCACACTCACGCTCTCTCGCACACTCACACTATCGCACACTTACGCACACTTATACACTCACAATCTCTCACACACTTACGCACTCACACTCTCGCACTCTCTCGCACACTCACACTCACTATTGCACACTTGCGCACTCACACTCTCTCGCACACACGCACTCACTCACACTCTCTCGCACACTTACGCACTCGCACTCTCACTCTCTCACACACTCACACTCTCACACACTCATGCACTCACAATCTCTCGCACACTCACGCTCTCGCACTTACACACTCACAATCTCTCGCACAATTACGCATTCACTCTCTCACACGCTTACACACTCACACTCCCTCTCACACTTACGCAATCGCACTCTCACGCACACTCACGCATTCACTCTCTCACACTTATGCACTCGCACACTCACTCTCATACTCTCTTGCACACTCAAGCACTCTCTCTCACACTCACTCTTACTCACACACTCATCTGGAAGTCACCTGAAGACCTCGGCTCTGTTTGCAGAAGTTTCAGGGCAACACAAACACATTGTCCACTGCTTGTGCAACATCCTCGTTCCTCCACACAAACAACACAGATTCCTTCATTGAGAATCACAATCAGTGTGTCTGAGGGAGCGTGTGTGAGTCACATGTGTGTAAGTTCAGCGAACGATGATGCAACGCTCACATCTGCTGTCAGGAGAGCTGGATTCATGCAACATCTCCAGATAAAGCTTCAGCGAAACAAACCCATCACAATGCTTTCATCTCACAAACATTAAACATTATCATGTGACTTTCTAGCAGCTTCCTGTTTAAACTTTTTACCAACATATGAGTAACTTTCAGCCACAGTAAGAACAGAAGTCACCACATAGTAATGGTTCTCATAGTAATGGTACTCTATACCGATACGTTTACTAATCACAATCAAAGCATCTCCTATATTTCTCAGCATTGTTGCTTAAATGACTGCTGATTAAATGTATATTAAAATATTATCATGTATACTAAAAATATAACTCACAACCATTAACTCAACAACTTAAAATCAATTAAAATCAATGGACTGTATTTTCATTAATACTTTTTGAGAATTGCTTACTATTGCTTAGAATAAAACTGTTTTGTAATTACATGTTATAGATCTTGAACAATTTGTGAACAATTAATTCATGATTGCTTCTTTTAAACAACAGATGCTATTTCCGTTTCATCGCAGCGATCTTACACTGAACACTCAGATGTGTGCACTGATATATCTGCTGCACAAAATAGAAACAATATAGCTAGATATAAAATCATGAGACCATTTATACCATTGATATATTTCATCATATATTACAGCACTATTATAAAACACCTACAGACATAACAGCATGACTTTGAAAAGCATATGAAAAGTGCAGTAGAAAATACATTTGGCTTGACCTGACAAACAAATCACTCTGCAATTGATAAGGAGTGTGTGTGTGTGTGTGTGTGTGTGTGCGTGTGTGTGTTTAAAGAAACAGACAGATGTTTATATGGTTCTCGTGGCCTGCAGCTGATTACCTGAGAAGAATGACATCATAACTGAACCCATATGATCTCACTGCGCAGGAGCGTGTGTGTGTGTGTAAAATCACCGCTGGCTGTTTTGACTGTCGTTCCAGTACAGAGTTGTTCAGTTTCTAATTTGAAACACAAATGTTTGTTTACAGCTGGAACTGAGGAACTGAATCCTCTGTGAACGAACACATCTGATCGGATCTGGTCACAGATTCTATCATTTTTAAAAATAGATTAGAGGTCTTTATAATCAAAAAACAAAAACTCCACTAATATCAAACTTACACTCAGGCACTGAATTTTTCAGGACATTCCCAGATAAACACACATACTCACACACACACACACACGTGACCTTTGACCTCAGGCTCTCAGGTTCAGCTCTGCAGGACTCATGGGTAAGGAACGCATGACATCATCTCCTCTGGCTTTCAGCTGATGAGCAGAACATGAGTTTCCTTATAGATGAACAACAAGCAGCAAAACCCAAACTGTCTCACTATGTTATAATGAATAATGCATGTAAATTAATCTAATAGTTTTGTTTTTTGTTTGCTGCAGATGCGGATATCCTGTAATGTTCAGACGTTCTGATGACATCACTGATTACAGTCTCTCTGTCTGTGTGTGTGTGTGTGTGTGTGTGTGTGTGAGTGAGTGTGTGTGTGTAAGCATCTGAAAACAATTATCTCTCAGCAGAGGCGAGTGTGAGTTCCTTCATGAATATGTCATGATGTTTTACTGAGGAATGTGATTTTAAAGTGACCAAGGAGACACACACATACACACACACACACACACACACACACAGATGCCACATGTTTCACAGCTCAACTGAAACATGACGCTCAAACTTCAAACAATTTCAACTATGACCCTATTTGTCCTTTCAGATTTCATTAATTTGATCAAAAGGCAAGGCAAGGCAAGTTTATTTATATAGCACATTTCGTACACAATGGTAATTCAAAGTGCTTTACATAAAAGGAAGTAAACTAATCATAAAAAATAATCACAACAATAAAACAAGGAATTTAAAAACTTTCAAAATGACTTAAAAATTGATTTAAAATGAATTTAAGACAGTTAAAAAAAGAAAATGATTATACATACATAAAATACAGTGCAATCAGTTCGGACATCGCACAGTGCTCATTCAATAAATGCACAGCTAAACAGATGAGTTTTGAGTCT
>NW_015642853.1:24146-27607 GCF_001515625.1 Sinocyclocheilus rhinocerous | reverse complement strand
ATTATTAGAAACATTTCTGATTATTATCAATGTTGAAAACAGTTGTGCTGCACAATATCCTTGTGGAAACTGTATTGCATTTTATTTTTCAGGATTCACAGATGAATAGAAAGTTCAAAAGAAAAGCATTTATTTGAAATAGAAATCTTTTGTATGTGACGTGATGGAGTTGAAAGCATCTCAGACAGAAACACTGGACAGAATCTGCAGCAGGTTTCACCTGAGGTGCGTTATACAACAGCACAAACTCTATCACACACACACACACACACACACACACTACAGCCACTTTTTCATTTACCTGCTGCTTTCATGTGCAAACCGTTACACCCACAATCCCTTCATCAGCCTGCCCAGCTGACAGGTGAGCATATTCATCCTTAATTCACGTCTCCAGCGTCTTATGGTGGATTAACACACACACACACAACTTATCCGCATACATACAGTTAAAGTGATATACACTACATAGTAAATCTCAACTGCTTGATTGTTTATATCGTCACAAAATATAACTTATTTTATCATCCAGCTCTAATCTGATAAACGCAACTGTCCTTCTTAATTCTCTTCAGCTCAAATCCAGCAGACAGTTTCATAATAATTATACCAACAAACCAGCAGTGACATCATGTCTGCTCTGCCGAGACTCTGACACGTGACGAACACAAGCTTCATTGATCATAACGGGAGAAATCTAGATGAGAGATCAGACGTTTGTTTAAATGCCTGCTTTTGACGCGAGCGCAGAAGAACAAGAGGCTTTTCTGTTCTGAGGTGTTTCTGAGATTGGGTTGAGATCAGGAGTCTTTCATCCTTCACAGAGCTTCCACAGATCCTCTAAACATCAGTCACGTTTATTTTTTAATCCATTTTCAAATGATTTCAAATCTCTCAAATATGAATTAAAATAAAATTATATCGGCCATCGACCACCCTGCTTTCCAAGATATCGGCATGAGTATCGGCTGTCAAAAAACCCATATCGGTCGACCACTACTTCACTCCATCTCAAGCTAAATGAGATTTCCCACTCATAAACATGGTTTCTACCTTTTCCTTATACCGCAATTTGGCTAATCTCACCTCATTTCTCACTAATTTATGGGCCTCTCTGTACCGAATACCATCACCTTGTTTATAATAAATATTCCTCAGATTAATCGCATTTTTAACATGTTTAGTAATCCAAGGTTTGTTATTCGGAAATACTATACAAGGTTTCTTTTTAATGACCAAATCTTCACAAAATACAATATAATTAGTCACAGTCTCTGTGAGATCAGTACACACAGATTTAAACAGTTCCCAGTCGGTACATTCAAGGCATTCCAGCAGCTCTTGAATCGAGTCTTCCGACCACACAGGAACTAATCTTTTCTCTGTTTTTTTCCCTTTTCAGGACAGGTTTATAAACAGGGGCCAAATAAACAACATGATGGTCAGACAGGCCCTCAAAGATGACTTACAGTATAAGCCCCTTTAATAAACCCATAGCAGAGATCCAAATATTTTGCACATCTGGCAGGACAATCCACATATTGATCAAAATGGCTAAGTGATTTCTGCATTTTACAATGATTAAAGTCTCCCATCACAATATTGGGTGCGTCAGGAGAAATACTTTTTAACCGATGCACAGTTTTGCATTTATCACATTAGCCTTTGGATGGATATATACAACAGAGATGAATAGAGAACATTTGCTTGTAAACAGTCCGGTTTATTCCGGAGAGACTGGGCATTAGCTGGAATTATTGAAGAGAGTGGAATGCCATGTAGTAGCTGTATACACCGTCTCTGACGCAGTCCCCACTTCTTTCCCCTTTTTCTCACCTTCTGACTGGTGTGAGAAAGATCAGTCCTTAACATTTCCGAAGGCCAGTCGTGGATTTGATCCAACGAGGCGTAATCAAACACACGGCGCTCCATAAGAAAGTCTCGACTATAATGAAGCCGCTCTTCATTCCCACGCTGTCCTCTCAGAGATATCCAGAGAATAGCCAAATAATCAAGTAGTTCACAACTGTGTGATATATCATCGTGATGGTTCAATAAAAGCAATGGAGTTGCTTGATCGTTTTTGTGTGAACTATTGCTTTAACCAGAGAAACAGCGCCACTTTCTAAAGCCAGGGTTAGATTATAGATGTTGTTTTGCATTCTGTCCTATTCTGTTTGTTAGGTGCTGTCAAACACAACAGGGCATGACACTCTCTGGTCTTTCATGGTCACATGTATCAAGTCTACACATCTGAGAAGGTTTTGATACTCAGAAACGCTAAACTTAGTGTGTGTGTGAGTGAGTGAGTGAGTGAGTGAGTGAGTGTGTGTGTGTGAGTGAGTGTGTGTGAGTGTGTGTGTGTGTGAGTGAGTGAGTGTGTGTGTGTTTTCACTTCAAAATGTTATGAATTCAATGTTATTTGCTGTTTGTAATTTGTGAAATTTGTGAAACTGAGAATATTTTAGTTCAAACAGTTTCGGCTGACAAAAAAGTTTGGGAATCGCATTTGTATCAGTGAACGCAAATAAACAACACTATTAATGAACAGATTCAGAAAACAATTAGAAAATGAAGTATGTAATGTCTGTTTGGGTTCAGTGCTATTATCTATTAAATTCTTCAGTGCTGTTTTTATTTCTTTTAGCTGAACACATTCCTGTCGCTAAAGCAGTAGCTCATGGGTTCGATTCCCAGTGAATGCATGAACCGATCAAAGGTAAATCTTCAATGTAAGTACGTGACTCTGGATAGAAGCAGATGTAAATATGAGCGAGGCATCGGTCAGTTCAGAACTCAGTCAGCCTTCATTTCAGCTCAAACCGCACATGAGAAACAACACAGAGCGGCCCACGCTTCATAAATAATGCCTCTTCTGGCACCAAATGATACCCTGACACTGTCAGCCATCTGAACTCCTTCAGCATCTCTGTCTCGTTTCCAGAGTAAACATCTAAACACTCTTAAATCAGGACACACTGACTGGAGATGCACAATGACGCAAGACACAAATTCATCAAAATGAAGAACAAACACCTGCCAGTGGGGACAGAAAATGTTTGAATTAAGTTTATTTTTCTGACTTGTTCTGTCTTTTTTCAGCATAAACTTTTTTGATGAATTTCTCCGAAAGCGAGCGTCAGAAGAGCAGCGAGACTAAAGCAAACACAAACAGACGCGGCGCAGGACATGATGGATGGTGAGCGAAGCTTTTAAACAGCCCTTCCTCACTTCATCACTGTAAAACACAACCCCTGTGACACGAGTTACTCTGACACGCCATCTGTGGAGACTCCTGAAGATTCCTGCGTAATCCAGCACTATTCCTTACAAGGCATTCGGCTCTTTCCAGAGAAAAACACACACATTCGTGAGTGGAGAAGAAAACGAGACCTAAAAAAACCCACAATGTGTGTGTGTGTGTGCGTGCGTGCGTGCGAGTGTGTGTGTGTGTGTGTGTG
>NW_015642853.1:21123-23866 GCF_001515625.1 Sinocyclocheilus rhinocerous | reverse complement strand
ACACGACCTAAAAGCTCTTGATGTGTGTGTGTGTGTTTGTGTGTGTGTGTGAGTGTTTGTGTGTGAGTGAGTGTGTGTGTGGTTTTGAGCGATCTATCACAGATATGTAATCACATTACATCATACGCTGAAGGGCCCGGGGCCGAATGAGCTCACATTCACTGACACACATCTGTAAACACGTCTGCAGTGTTTGATTTGGCATTAATGTTCGTTCACTCACAGAAGATCAATGAACACAAAACATCTGGATCTTCTGCTCTCTGAGCACAGAAAACCTCACTCTAAAAATCACATTATCAGTCCGTCAGGACAAATTATGTTTTCACATTACTTTAACGCATCAAAATAAGTTGAGCAATTTCAACTTTTTTTGAAGTTATATGAAATTCAACTTAATTTTTTAAAAGTCAGTTTAACGTAATTTAAGTTGAAATGACTTGCACAGCAAAGTTTTATTGATTATACTTAAAAATGTATGGCAGCAACTGAACTTAAGTAGATTAAAATAAGTTTTTTACTGTGCAGCATGACTTTGTGTTGTGATGCTTGTGTTTTAACTAGTTTAACCAGCTTAACCAACACAACTGAAGAGCAGTGTTATTTTACTATCATTGACATACTACTTTGGTTTTTATTAATATTTTGAAGCAGCTTTTGTAACTGTATCCTGCATACACACATTTCACTCATATAAATCAATATCAGCAAATCTCAACTACTTGATATTTTATTTCATTTAAACGTAACTCTATTATCGTCCAGCTCTAATCTGATAAATGCAACTATAAAACATGAAGATATTATAAACATTAACATTGTGTTTTTCTGTGAAGCTGCTTTGAAACGATGCATTTTGTGAAAAGCATAAAAATAAATGTGAGTTGACTTGACATTGTCCCATCGGCCCTGAAGCCAGAATGAGAGCCTCGTCCTGCTTTATTTAACTCACTTCTGAAAGACGAGTCTCTGGATCAGAGGCCAGCGAGTGTGAATCCGTCTGAATCCCGCAGGATATTTTTACTCACGCCAGCATTCGATTCCTTCTTTAAAAAGGCACCGAGCGGCTCTATTTCTGCAGCTGGATATATTATCAGCGCGGCTTATTTTCATCTACTCAGACTTATTTTTAAGAGCCTTGTAAGGCAATGAAAATGGAAACATCATTAGCTAAATATGTCTCTGGCAGAATATAAACACACAAGCGAGTGAATGTTTGGACTCAGATCTCTGTCCAGTCTGGACGGTTCAATTCGGTTTCTCATTCACAATCTGGGCAGGAACTGTAACTGTAACAGTCAGAGACGGAGAGACAGACATGTTCTGCAGCACATACTCGCGTGTGTATGTAATGTGTGCACACGCCAGAGAGGAAATGATGTCATGCTGCTACAATGAATCCTGCAACAATGGATCCACACGCATGCTGCGCTGCATTTCCAAAACATAAACAAACAATCCGGTTAAACACTGATGCCAAATGCAAAATAATTTGAAAGTAATAACAAATTAAAACAATTACTAAAAATTAATCAAATTAAATAAATGCTAAATTAAAAAAGTTAAAATAAAGTATAAAACTAACTAAAATTTAGGAAAACATAAAAATGTTTTAAAAATGTCTTAAATTAATAAATAAATTATTTTTTTTAAATTTAAATAAATCATGTTAAATTAAAAATGTTAAAAAACTAAAATGTAATAAATCATAAAAGATACATTTAAATAAATAAATAAAAGCAAATTAAAACACTTACCAAAAATGTATTTAACCATACAAATGAAATTAAAATAATGTTAAAAAAAATACTAAAATTAACTAAAAATTATCAAATTATTTGTATTGTTATTATTGTATGCAACTAACATTCAACCCACAATCCTCCGTTTGTCTGTATGATGGCACTGATTCAGTCTCTGGACTGGATGAAGACACTGGACAAGGGTGAAGCTTTCTAGTGCGCATGTTTCATGTGATCATGCAAGGCTGTGTCAAAACTGTTTGTGTCGAAACTGAATTATATACTTTGGTCGCTGGTTTTAGTAAACTGAGATACCGAACACAGAAAGCAGAGCTCTGACCTCTCTCTCTCCTGCTCCAGCAGGCCGGTGAACTCGTCGCTCTTCTTCATGAAGTCGCTGTGGTTTCTCTTCTCGTCCTCAAGGCGGTGGAGCGTCTGTCTGTGAGCTTGCTCCACCAGCAGCAGCTGCTCCAGCATCCGTCTGTAGGTCTCCCGCTGCTTCTCCACCAGCCTGTCCAGCTGAAACACACAAACACGCTCAGAACATGCTCAGAACACGCTCAGAACACGCTGAGAACACACACAAACACGCTCAGAACACACACAAACACACTCAGAACATGCTCAGAACACACTGAGAACACGCTGAGAACACACACAAACACACTCAGAACACGCTCAGAACATGCTCAGAAAACGCTGAGAACACACTCAGAACACACACAAACACGCTCAGAACACGCTGAGAACACACTCAGAACACATACAAACACGCTCAGAACATGCTCAGAACACGCTGAGAACACACTCAGAACACACACAAACACGGTCAGAACACGCTCAGAACATGCTGAGAACACACTCAGAACACACACAAACACGGTCAGAACACGCTGAGAACACACTCAGAACACACACAAACACGCTCAGAACACGCTGAGAACACACTCAGAACACACACAAACACGCTCAGAACACGCTGAGAACACACTCAGAACACA
>NW_015642853.1:17063-17762 GCF_001515625.1 Sinocyclocheilus rhinocerous | reverse complement strand
AACACGCTCAGAACACGCTGAGAACACACTCAGAACACACACAAACACGCTCAGAACACGCTGAGAACACACTCAGAACACACACAAACACGCTCAGAACACGCTGAGAACACACTCAGAACACATACAAACACGGTCAGAACACGCTGAGAACACGCTCAGAACACACTCAGAACACACTCAGAACACGCTGAGAACACACTCAGAACACACACAAACACGCTCAGAACACGCTAAGAACACGCTGAGAACACTCAGAACACAAAAACACGCTCAGAACACACTGAGAACACACTCAGAACACACAAACACGCTGAGAACACACTCAGAACACAGACAAACACGCTCAGAACACACTCAGAACACAGACAAACATGCTCAGAACACGCTCAGAATACACTCAGAACACACAAACACGGTCAGAACACGCTCAGAACATGCTGAAAACACACTCAGAACACACACAAACATGCTCAGAACACGCTCAGAACACGCTGAGAACACACACAAACACGGTCAGAACACGCTCAGAACACGCTGAGAACACACACAAACACGGTCAGAACACGCTCAGAACACGCTGAGAACACACTCAGAACACACACAAACACGGTCAGAACACGCTCAGAACACGCTGAGAACACACTCAGAACACACACAAACACGGTCAGAACACGCTCAGAACACACTCAGAACACA
>NW_015642853.1:12130-15998 GCF_001515625.1 Sinocyclocheilus rhinocerous | reverse complement strand
CATGCTCAGAACACATTGAGAACACACTCAGAACACACACAAACACGCTCAGAACACGCTAAGAACACGCTGAGAACACTCAGAACACCGAGACCCCAGCCAAACACGCTGAGAACACACTCAGAACACACACAAACACGCTCAGAACACACTCAGAACACAGACAAACACGCTCAGAACACGCTGAGAACACACACAGAACACGCAAACACGCTCAGAACATGCTGAGAACACACTCAGAACACACAAACACGGTCAGAACACGCTCAGAACATGCTGAAAACACACTCAGAACACGCTCAGAACACACACAAACATGCTCAGAACACGCTGAGAACACGCTCAGAACACGCTGAGAACACACTCAGAACACACACAAACACGGTCAGAACACGCTGAGAACACACTCAGAACACACACAAACACGGTCAGAACACGCTGAGAACACACTCAGAACACACACAAACACGGTCAGAACACGCTGAGAACACACTCAGAACACACACAAACACGGTCAGAACACGCTGAGAACACACTCAGAACACACACAAACACGGTCAGAACACGCTGAGAACACACTCAGAACACACACAAACACGGTCAGAACACGCTGAGAACACACTCAGAACACACACAAACACGGTCAGAACACGCTGAGAACACACTCAGAACACACACAAACACGGTCAGAACACGCTGAGAACACACTCAGAACACACACAAACACGGTCAGAACACGCTGAGAACACACTCAGAACACACACAAACACGGTCAGAACACGCTGAGAACACACTCAGAACACACACAAACACGGTCAGAACACGCTGAGAACACACTCAGAACACACACAAACACGGTCAGAACACGCTGAGAACACACTCAGAACACACACAAACACGGTCAGAACACGCTGAGAACACACTCAGAACACACACAAACACGGTCAGAACACGCTGAGAACACACTCAGAACACACACAAACACGGTCAGAACACGCTGAGAACACACTCAGAACACACACAAACACGGTCAGAACACGCTGAGAACACACTCAGAACACACACAAACACGGTCAGAACACGCTGAGAACACACTCAGAACACACACAAACACGGTCAGAACACGCTGAGAACACACTCAGAACACACACAAACACGGTCAGAACACGCTGAGAACACACTCAGAACACACACAAACACGGTCAGAACACGCTGAGAACACACTCAGAACACACACAAACACGGTCAGAACACGCTGAGAACACACTCAGAACACACACAAACACGGTCAGAACACGCTGAGAACACACTCAGAACACACACAAACACGGTCAGAACACGCTGAGAACACACTCAGAACACACACAAACACGGTCAGAACACGCTGAGAACACACTCAGAACACACACAAACACGGTCAGAACACGCTGAGAACACACTCAGAACACACACAAACACGGTCAGAACACGCTGAGAACACACTCAGAACACACACAAACACGGTCAGAACACGCTGAGAACACACTCAGAACACACACAAACACGGTCAGAACACGCTGAGAACACACTCAGAACACACACAAACACGGTCAGAACACGCTGAGAACACACTCAGAACACACACAAACACGGTCAGAACACGCTGAGAACACACTCAGAACACACACAAACACGGTCAGAACACGCTGAGAACACACTCAGAACACACACAAACACGGTCAGAACACGCTGAGAACACACTCAGAACACACACAAACACGGTCAGAACACGCTGAGAACACACTCAGAACACACACAAACACGGTCAGAACACGCTGAGAACACACTCAGAACACACACAAACACGGTCAGAACACGCTGAGAACACACTCAGAACACACACAAACACGGTCAGAACACGCTGAGAACACACTCAGAACACACACAAACACGGTCAGAACACGCTGAGAACACACTCAGAACACACACAAACACGGTCAGAACACGCTGAGAACACACTCAGAACACACACAAACACGGTCAGAACACGCTGAGAACACACTCAGAACACACACAAACACGGTCAGAACACGCTGAGAACACACTCAGAACACACACAAACACGGTCAGAACACGCTGAGAACACACTCAGAACACACACAAACACGGTCAGAACACGCTGAGAACACACTCAGAACACACACAAACACGGTCAGAACACGCTGAGAACACACTCAGAACACACACAAACACGGTCAGAACACGCTGAGAACACACTCAGAACACACACAAACACGGTCAGAACACGCTGAGAACACACTCAGAACACACACAAACACGGTCAGAACACGCTGAGAACACACTCAGAACACACACAAACACGGTCAGAACACGCTGAGAACACACTCAGAACACACACAAACACGGTCAGAACACGCTGAGAACACACTCAGAACACACACAAACACGGTCAGAACACGCTGAGAACACACTCAGAACACACACAAACACGGTCAGAACACGCTGAGAACACACTCAGAACACACACAAACACGGTCAGAACACGCTGAGAACACACTCAGAACACACACAAACACGGTCAGAACACGCTGAGAACACACTCAGAACACACACAAACACGGTCAGAACACGCTGAGAACACACTCAGAACACACACAAACACGGTCAGAACACGCTGAGAACACACTCAGAACACACACAAACACGGTCAGAACACGCTGAGAACACACTCAGAACACACACAAACACGGTCAGAACACGCTGAGAACACACTCAGAACACACACAAACACGGTCAGAACACGCTGAGAACACACTCAGAACACACACAAACACGGTCAGAACACGCTGAGAACACACTCAGAACACACACAAACACGGTCAGAACACGCTGAGAACACACTCAGAACACACACAAACACGGTCAGAACACGCTGAGAACACACTCAGAACACACACAAACACGGTCAGAACACGCTGAGAACACACTCAGAACACACACAAACACGGTCAGAACACGCTGAGAACACACTCAGAACACACACAAACACGGTCAGAACACGCTGAGAACACACTCAGAACACACACAAACACGGTCAGAACACGCTGAGAACACACTCAGAACACACACAAACACGGTCAGAACACGCTGAGAACACACTCAGAACACACACAAACACGGTCAGAACACGCTGAGAACACACTCAGAACACACACAAACACGGTCAGAACACGCTGAGAACACACTCAGAACACACACAAACACGGTCAGAACACGCTGAGAACACACTCAGAACACACACAAACACGGTCAGAACACGCTGAGAACACACTCAGAACACACACAAACACGGTCAGAACACGCTGAGAACACACTCAGAACACACACAAACACGGTCAGAACACGCTGAGAACACACTCAGAACACACACAAACACGGTCAGAACACGCTGAGAACACACTCAGAACACACACAAACACGGTCAGAACACGCTGAGAACACACTCAGAACACACACAAACACGGTCAGAACACGCTGAGAACACACTCAGAACACACACAAACACGGTCAGAACACGCTGAGAACACACTCAGAACACACACAAACACGGTCAGAACACGCTGAGAACACACTCAGAACACACACAAACACGGTCAGAACACGCTGAGAACACACTCAGAACACACACAAACACGGTCAGAACACGCTGAGAAC
Organism: Sinocyclocheilus rhinocerous; assembly: GCF_001515625.1. Lineage (NCBI taxonomy): Eukaryota > Metazoa > Chordata > Actinopteri > Cypriniformes > Cyprinidae > Sinocyclocheilus > Sinocyclocheilus rhinocerous. Next base: position 12,284 of record NW_015642853.1, on the reverse strand, counting down.
ACACTCAGAACACGCTCAGAACACACACAAACATGCTCAGAACACGCTGAGAACACGCTCAGAACACGCTGAGAACACGCTCAGAACACAGTGAGAACACGCTCAGAACACACTCAGAACACGCACAAACACGCTGAGAACACACTCAGAACAC
>NW_015642853.1:10536-11709 GCF_001515625.1 Sinocyclocheilus rhinocerous | reverse complement strand
GAACACGCTCAGAACACAAACACGCTCAGAACACGCTCAGAACACACTGAGAACACACTCAGAACACACACAAACACACTCAGAACACGCTCAGAAAACGCTGAGAACACACTGAGAACACGCTCAGAACACACACAAACACGCTCAGAACACACTCAAAACACACAAACACGCTCAGAACACGCTGAGAACACACACACAAACACGCTCAGAACACGCTCAGAACACGCTGAGAACACACACAAACACACTGAGAACACGCTCAGAACTTGCTGAGAACACACTCAGAACACGCTGAGAACACACGATAACAAGCTCAGAACACAAACACGCTCAGAACACGCTCAGAACACACTGAGAACATGCTGAGAACACACTCAGAACACGCTGAGAAAACGCTGAAAACACACTCAGAACACGCCGAGAACACACTCAGAACACGCTGAGAACACACTGAGAACACACTCAGAACACGTTTAGAACACGCTGAAAACACACTCAGAACACGCTCAGAACACACACAAACACGCTCAGAACACACTGAGAACACACTCAGAACACGCTGAAAACACACTCAGAACACGCTGAGAACACGCTCAGAACACGCTGAGAACACGCTCAGAACACGCTGAGAACACGCTCAGAACACGCTGAGAACACGCTCAGAACACGCTGAGAACACGCTCAGAACACGCTGAGAACACGCTCAGAACACGCTGAGAACACGCTCAGAACACGCTGAGAACACGCTCAGAACACGCTGAGAACACGCTCAGAACACGCTGAGAACACGCTCAGAACACGCTGAGAACACGCTCAGAACACGCTGAGAACACGCTCAGAACACGCTGAGAACACGCTCAGAACACGCTGAGAACACGCTCAGAACACGCTGAGAACACGCTCAGAACACGCTGAGAACACGCTCAGAACACGCTGAGAACACGCTCAGAACACGCTGAGAACACGCTCAGAACACGCTGAGAACACGCTCAGAACACGCTGAGAACACGCTCAGAACACGCTGAGAACACGCTCAGAACACGCTGAGAACACGCTCAGAACACGCTGAGAACACGCTCAGAACACGCTGAGAACACACACAAACACGCTCAGAACACAAACACGCTCAGAACACAGAGAACACGCTCAGAACACGCTGAGAACACGTTT
>NW_015642853.1:7748-10313 GCF_001515625.1 Sinocyclocheilus rhinocerous | reverse complement strand
AACACGCTCAGAACACAAACACGCTCAGAACACGCGGAGAACACACTCAGAACACGCTCAGAACACACTGAGAACATGCTGAGAACATGCTGAGAACATGCTCAGAACACGCTGAAAACACACTCAGAACATGCTGAGAACACGCTAAGAACACGCTGAAAACACACTCAGAACACGCTCAGAACACGCTCAGAACATGCTGAAAACACTCTCAGAACACGCTGAGAACACACTGAGAACACGCTCAGAACACGCTGAGAACACACACAAACACGCTCAGAACACAAACACGCTCAGAACACACTGAGAACACACTCAGAACACGCTCAGAACACACTGAGAACACACTGAGAACACGTTTAGAACACACTCAGAACACGCTGAGAGCCGTGTGTGGACCTGCAGAGCTGGAAGGAGACTCTCGTACCTCGCTCATGGGCTTCTCATAGATGTCCTCCTGCCAGCTGCCGTTCTTGGCCTGGATGGCGTCTCTCTGCAGCGCCTGTATCACCTTCGGTGGCGTCACGAAGCCGTATTTGGCCTCCAGCAGAGCCAGATCGATTTTATCAGCTTTGAGGACGGTGATCACCTCGTCTCTGGCCTGCAGCAAACACACGCGTGTCATTAAAACACAGAAACAAACTATGAATTCATTAGGTGAAGGGCTTTTGCGTTTGCATTTAAAACTGAATGAATATTAACTGCCTGGAGCTCTAATTAATTTCCCTTTTATTATTAATTTGATCAGGGACTGACTAATGCCTCTTTGTTATTAACAGGGTTTGACTCTCTGCCTCATATTAAGGAGAGACACCAGGTGAACAGGTGAAACTTAACTAATGAACATCACCATACTTTCCCCGTTGATTGATTACATTAAGAATTGCACACGTTTTTTTGTATTACAAGTTTTCTGAAATGTTCTGGTTATATATGCAATAATACGCATCATTTTCATTCATTTCCAGAACATAAATCTGAACATTACATAAAGCCAGGTTCATAATTCTAGTTTCATATTGTTGATATATTACAGTTAAAAGGTTTTACAGAAGGGATTTTGGATTTCTCTTTTAATCATAAATCAGAAAATACTGTCAACAGACAGAAAACACACAGACATTGTATGAACTTTTACTCAGAAAGATTTACGTGTATTATACTGTATTACGACTGTTACCAGGCAGACGATGATTACAATCAACTAATTTACTGTTTTTGGTGTAAGAAACTTTCACTACATCAGTCTCAGGAAAGAAAATTTACAATATGACTTGTCTAAAGGCCTGTACACATCTGTAACGATAGCTATAACGAAAACTACATTATCTGGTGCGGACAATGCTTTATTTTAAGTGCGGGCTGCAGTTTTGTCATCTGCCACTTTAAATGCTCAATCTCTTTAAAGTCAGAAGGATTCTGATTGGCTTTCAGTGTTTATATTATTTATCAGCTGGAAAAAGTAACTTTGAAAGTGATTAGCACGGACTTCGCTATTCTCTTACAGTTACAGCAATTATTATAACTTTATTGTTATAGTTTTCATTCTTGAATGTGATAAAAATTAAATGTTGTCAGATCTTTTCTTTCGTATTATGATGTACATCAGAGACTAATGGATTACTGAAAAATAATAAATGTTAGGCGGGGCTTGATTCTGTGAATCGGTTGTCGATTGGATGTTGAGATGTGGGCGCGGCTCAGTGCATGCAGATGAGCGTGAGCCTGAGGGGCGGAGCCTAAGAGACTAAATGATTGGAGAAATCCTGCATACGTCACCAGAGAGCGGATCCAGCTATGACATTCTGATCCAACATTACCAGATCAAAACATTTAAAAATGAAACGTGCACAGATGGATTATTCACTATAAGATCTGACATGCATTTGAGAAAATAGATTTAGATTTTGACGCGACCTGCAGCTCTCCTTCCAGCATGCTGAGGAGGAAGAGCAGGTCGTCTCGTGACAGGTCTCGGCTCTTGGCTGCGGTTCGCTCTCTCTGCGTCGGGTTCCTCTTCGTGTCTTCAGGAGCACGTCTCGTCCCGTGACTGTCCTCGCGCTCGGACGTCTGCCGCCGTGCTCGTCCTCTGGCCTGAGACAGCTTCACCTTCACCGTGTCCTCCAGACTGTTGCTACGGGAACGCATGATCGAGCCCCTGAGCGGGAAACAGAGAGGATTGTGGGAAACGGCACTTAATGAACACATCACATAAAATACGAACCACATCACAGTGTGCAAAAGCTAAAATCAAATCAAGTCACCTTCATTTCTAGTGCACTTTATACAATAGACTTTATTTTAAAGCAGCTTCACAGTAATAAACAGGAGAGTAACAGAATCAATGATGCAAACTTTAAAGCTCTTCTCTTTTCAGACATCCTGTAAAGCACTTTTGTTTCTATTGTAAAACAGCATAAAGCATATTTTACGAGTAGAGTTAGTTCTTTATCTTCATATAAAAGCAGCAGAAGTCTGTGAGACGAGTGTGTTTGCACAGCATGTTCAGGCCGATCAGCGCTGATCCACTAATAAAGCTGAGATGTACACACACACACTGATGTC
>NW_015642853.1:5394-7631 GCF_001515625.1 Sinocyclocheilus rhinocerous | reverse complement strand
CACTGATATCATCACACACACACACACACGCAGAATGAATCAGTCATGATGTCATCTATAAAACAAAGATGACAGCCGTAGATCTGAATGAACTTGCAGGACTAAACAATGCCTGTCGCTCTCAGGGTTCTGTCACTTCGGTCTAGTTTATTCTTGGCTTTGGGACAGAGCACTCCCTGCTGAAAAAAACAGCTAAAACCAGCCTAAGCCGGTTGGCTGGTTGTCCAGCCGGGTCAGAGCTGGTTTTAGAGGGGTTTTGGCCACTTCTCTCAGCCTGACCAGCTAAAACCAGCTAGTTCCAGCTTATACCAGCTAAGACCTGCCAACCGGCTTAGGCTGGTTTTAGCTGTTTTTAGCTGACACTGCTGTACTGTCCTTGTGTGAGCGTGCACTCGAGTGTCCTCGGGCCGGGGTTGTCATGTCTTGTTTCTCGTGTGAGCGCACGGGTTGTGTGTTCATTCACTCGCCGTGAGCTCTTGTCTCGTGTGTTTTGTGAGCACTTGGTTCACTGGCTGCGTGCTTCCATGCGGTCATATTTAGTGTGAACATGCTTAGCTGCGTGTTTTGTGTGAGCACATGGCTTTTGTTTTGTTTGTTTCTGTGTGCCATGTGCTCTCCTGTCTATTGTCTTACCTGTAACCCTCATTACCTGCCTTGTTTGTTCCTTATTTATTCTCCTTGTGTTTGCAGTCCTGTGCCAGTGTGTTGTCTAATGTTTGCCGTCGTGTATCTTGCCTGTTCCTGTCCTGTTCAGTCAGTCATGTCACCGGTAGTGTTTTTCCCCCCACAGGATAGTTTTTTGTCTGTTTTTTGTTTTGTTTTTGCTAATAAAGGGCCCAAACTTCCTGCGGTTCAGTCCTCGCCTCATCCCTTCACCAACCCTGACAGTCACACAAACACTGACAAAAATGATTTTCACACTCAGTGTTTTTGTCTTGTGGTCACTTTCTTGACATCTTGACTTTAACTGAAAAATTACTCTTTGTTATTGTCTTCTTGAATTATTGACAAACTATTTTCCTGTTTGACTCTGTAAAGCTGTTTTGACACAATCAGTATTGTATAAAGCGCTGTACAAATAAAGGTGACGTGACTTGACATCTGAACCTGAACTGAACTCACCCTTTATATTTTCTCAAATGCATGTCAGATCTTATAGTGAATAATTTAATCTGTGCACATCTTGATCTGGTAATGTTGGATCAGAATGTCATAGCTGGATCTTCTCTCTGGTGACGTATGCAGGATTTCTCCAATCATTTAGTCCCCTCAGGCTCACTCATCTGCATACACTGTTGAGAGCCACGCCCACATCTCAACATCCAATCAACAACCGATTCACAGAATCAAGCCCCGCCTAACATTTATTCTTTATAGATGTAGGTCGCAATACAGAAGATCTGATGCTACTTCTGTTTCATCGCGACTTTAACTTTCTACATTTATTCCTTTAGCAGACATTTTTAATGTGTCAAATAAATGTACGTTTTCCAGCAAAACGTCGCAATACAGAAGATCTGATGCTACTTCTGTTTCATCGCGACTTCAACTTTCTACATTTATTCCTTTAGCAGACATTTTTAATGTGTCAAATAAATGTACGTTTTCCAGCAAAACAGCAATTTTATCTGTATCTTCCAATGAAACGTATCAGTTATTCAGTTATTAGACGAGAGTTTATGTCCTCTTTTTAAGATCTCTGTACTTCAGGCCGAGGAACTGAACTGTGGGTCAGAGGTCATCAGATGACATCATCGCTGCAGCTAATGCCAGGCGCTTCAACACACGGGTCAGAAGGTGAGAACACAGGTGTGACTAAACACACACACACGCACACACATGCATTCCACCAGGCTGATGTCAAGCAAGAGAGAGAGAGAGAGACGGACAGCAGCGTTTCAGCGGGCAATCAGAACCGGTCTGTTGTGTTTGTGTGTGTGTGTGTGTGTGTCTGTGAGTGTGTGTGTGTGTGTGTGTGAGTGTGTGTGAGAGAGAGAGAGAGAGAGTGTGTGTGTGTGTGTGTGTGAGTGTGTGTGAGAGAGAGAGAGAGAGAGTGTGTGTGTGTGTGTGTGTGTGTGTGTGTGCACTGATGGTCATAGCGTGAGCCGGATTTGCTCTCATCTGTCACTTTTATACCTTACATAATCAACAGCACAAAAGACTGAGGAGAACAAGAGTTTGTGTGTGCGTCCGGCCCTCAGGCTGTGTGTGTGTGTGTGTGTGTGAGTGTGTGTGAG
>NW_015642853.1:763-3923 GCF_001515625.1 Sinocyclocheilus rhinocerous | reverse complement strand
ATGCAGTGCATTTTTAAAATCATGTTCTGTTTATTTATTTACATGTCAACAGAAGTAGCAGAGGTATATGTCAGCCGGAATAAAAACACCTCCGACAAAGAAGGGACATTTAAACCATTTGTACTTGACTCATTTAAGTAATTTTAAGAATTATAAGTCCAGCTTGGAAGTTTGACGAGGCCCCCTGGTGGTCACTGGCCCCTAAAAGCTATTGTATGCCAATCATAAACATCATTAATGTAAATTACTGTTCATTTCTATTATTTGTTATATAATTTCTCACAGCGCATGAATAAAGTCGGCTGTATATCTGTGATCATTTCAGGCTCCTATCTGCTGCCACATCAGAGATAATCAACCCCAAATGAGGGGAATTTTAAACCATTTAAGATAAAAAATGAAGAGACGTCCCAAAGCACTATACTTACTGTAGGTGCCACCTAAAAACATCAGGACTTTACCATGTTTGGAGCCGTTTATATGTACTGACCTCATACACAAACCAGCAGACATACTCACAATCTTACGTCTGAGTACATTTAAAATGTTCCAGAAACCGCAGCTGAGATCAAACAAATAAAGTAATGAAGATATGACGTGCCGTTTACATATTTGGATCACAAAAAACTCTACGAGGTTGAGAAGCTGTACTTTAGTTTAGAAGAGACATCATTATATCAACCAAAGCAGACCCACTGCAATGTTTGTGAATCGTTTCATTTAGGTTTGTGAATTGAGCAGATGCACGAGAGTTTCTCATTAACACAACAACAACTGAGCGAGCAGCACGCAGATCTGACTTTCTTTCTTTACAACAAATTATATGAATGACTTTTGAAAAGTAATGAAAATTAGGCCTAATTCAGCAATGGTTGACCCAAAAATGAAGATGTGCTGACTCTCAGTTCATCTGAGATCAGGATGAGTTTGTTTCTTCATCAGGTTTGTAGAAATGTAGCATTGCATCAGTGTCTCAGCAATGGATGCTCTGCAGTGAATGGGTGCCGTCAGAATGAGAGTCCAAACAGCTGATAAAAACATCACAATAATCCACAAGTAATCCACAGCACTCCAGTCCATCAGTTAACATCTGGAGAAGACAAAAATTGCATGTTTGTAAGAAACAAATCTAGCATTAAGACGTTTTTAAACTTCAAACCATTGCTTCCTGCTAAAATATGAGCCATATCCATAATAAAGCCTCCTCCCATGAAAAAAGTGTTCTGGTCTGAATCAGGAGAGAAATCTGCACAGATCAAGCAGCGTTGATAGTCCAAAACAGTTTTGTCTTCTCCAGATGTTAACTGATGGACTGGAGTGCTGTGGATTACTTGTGGATTATTGTGATGTTTTTATCAGCTGTTTGGACTCTCATTCTGACGGCACCCATTCACTGCAGAGCAAGTGATGCAAATGCAATGCTGCATTTCTCCAAATCTGATGAAGAAACAAACTCGGCTACATCTCAGATGGCTTGAGGATGAGCACATCTTGGTGTGGTTTTTATTTGATAGATTGTTTTCAGTGATCAGATGATGTCAGACGGCTGTAGTGTTATTGACGTCCAGTCGTGACACCGTTCTCTCTCTCGTGTGATGAATGTGGGACGATGTGGCTGTTTTTAATGGATTCTGCCGTCCAGAGTCTCCTCAGATCCGTCTGAGTGCGTTTCATTGCTCTCTCGGCCCTCAGACGCTCCAGGCCGGTGAAGTTCAGCTTTATGAGCCGACAGCAGCGCAGAGGATCAATCCCATGATGCCGCGGTGCCTGAGGTCCGTTACCTCAGACATCTGAGAACACTGCAGCACATCCGCGCTTCTGATGAGACAAAAGATCAACTTCAGAGAGAAGATCACAAGCAGCTTTAGGGAACAGAAGAAAAATCCCATCACAGCATAACAGTGTCTTATTGTACTGTATTATATTATTAATTAATATTTTGAATTTGCTTTTATTTTTTTATATTTTATATTGTAACACATTTTTTATGCATTTGTAACAAATGCATTTTTAACAACATAATATTTTAATGCATATTATATTTTTATTTATTCTTTTCTATTTATTTATATTTTCCGTTTGATTTAATTTTTTAGAAGTTTTCTCTCATGTGAATTGCTAAAATTGCTATATACAGTATATCAAGTTTGCATCATTTTCAGTTTTGCTGATGTTGATTAAATCAAAAATAATAACTGTTAAATAATTCAAGGGAAATTTTGGATTTAAAAATGATTGGAACCAGTTCATTCATTCATGCAATTTGTTTGGAACAATTAAATTTTTTTTCACTTTGGATAAAAGCTTCTCTGAAATGAATAAATGTAAATGTTAAAACAAGTGTTGGGTGTGATTTTAAAGAGGTTGGATTCTGTTAATGGTGATCGGCATGCTTTTTGTATTTTCTTATTTCTGTATTCTCTCATATTGCAATAATTATTGTATCTCCTTCCATTTTTAAATAAAATGTGTCTGAGCAGTTGATCTAAAGCCATTCATACTGTTTCATACTAACAGATCGTACTACTAAAGAAATAAAACATGACGATATGTTACCAACAACTTCTTTTTTTGTGTGCATGTGTATATAGTATATAGTTCAGATCATTTATTTCTAAAGTACTTGAAGACGTAACCAGAACCTGGAATCTGAATCAGAACCAGAATTGTTACATTCCTTTTGATTTTCATTTATGCATTTAGCAGATGCTTTATCCAAAGCAACTTACAGTTAGAGAAACATCATAATTTGTGGATTTGGATGCATAATTGAAGTGAAGGAACATGTGAGTTTCATCCAGACTGATCTGAGATCAGATGCTCCACACAAATACATGGCAATCTGCAGTTAATTAAATCTGTTTATTTCTCTTTCATAAATCAGAGGGCAATCTGTGAAGTGAAAGGCATTCGTCGTTTTCTCATCGCTGAATGTCTTTGATCTGATGATCATCATATTCATCTCTCAGGTGTTTTCCTGACATCCGTGTGTCTTTCTGTATGAATCGGATGGTGATGGAGACTGTTTCTTTCAGATGAGTGTGTTGATTAAGAACACTGAAGAGAGCATCATTATGAAGTGATTTTATCTTTGATAGTTCATTATGAAGGCATTAATACAAATCCAGATGAGGCCTGCTTATGCATTTTTACTCGCAGC
>NW_015642853.1:0-459 GCF_001515625.1 Sinocyclocheilus rhinocerous | reverse complement strand
TGCAGAGCATCCATTGCTGAGACACTGATGCAATGCTGCATTTCTACAAACCTGATGAAGAAACAAACTCATCCTGATCTGGGACGGCCTGAGGGTGAGCAGATTTTCAGCAAATGTTCATTTTTTGGTGAATTACTCCTTTAATATTTGTCATATTTGTCATGTTCAAACGCCTGCGGCATGAAGCACAGAGATGAAGGCTGACAGCATGTGTGTGTAAGTGATGGATCAGATGAGCTCTGCTGTCTGGGTTTGTTTGGTTCTGTTGGTCTTCATCACGTATCTGAGAAATGTGGCACCTCAGTACTGACCCGGATTCTGCTCATTCCTCAAACGAGACTGACGTTCAAACGCAGATCATCACACACACCGATCACTGCTCTGCACGCTTTATTGACAAACTCTGCTGAAGTCACCATGGCAACAGAGGCTCCTCCCAGTGAGGTCATAACGAGGGCC
>NW_015642852.1:418-519 GCF_001515625.1 Sinocyclocheilus rhinocerous | reverse complement strand
GTGCTCTGCTGGACAAACTAAGTAATTACACCATTCAGAAGCATTCAATCTGCATTGTAAAAAAAAGATACCGATATATCGGCGACAGGCTCATATCGGCC
>NW_015642852.1:0-161 GCF_001515625.1 Sinocyclocheilus rhinocerous | reverse complement strand
ATCGCGGAAGGCGGACGTGAAATTGAGGAGGAGTAGCCTATATCGCTAAATGAGGAGCTTGAGCTCCTTTTACAATCTGTAACTGGTTTGGTTAGGGCTGTACAGCACACAAAAATTCGGTCTGAATAAATGTACTACAGTAGCACATGTGCGATACAGTT
>NW_015642851.1:1537-3603 GCF_001515625.1 Sinocyclocheilus rhinocerous | reverse complement strand
GAGAAAGGAAAACTTGAAATCGCATCATATGACCCCTTTAACTAGGCTATATCATATGTTATAAATATACAAACTCCATGTTTGTTCTGCGAGTTTCTTTGTGTGTGGTGTTGCACTCATTTGTTTTGATTTCTCCACGAGATTCTCTCACACGCAGACAGGCTGCACGAGCCTCAACTAGTTACATTACAACAAGTCTTGTTACATTATTTATTGAATAAACAATACCATATTCATTTATTGAAATTACGAATGTAATACAATCAGAATCATTATCGCCGAAATTGCTCAATTCCACTACTCAATTTCTTTACGAATTTACGAAATTTACATTCTCTGCTTTTAGTTTTACTCCTCCATGTCTTAAACATTAACAGTCATTCAGGACGTCCTTTCAGAAACTCTGGACGAAAGGTATAAAGGTATAAAATATTTATATTGTAATGTCCATTTATAGTCTTTTCACAGAAGCTTGGCTCCTTACATGTTTAAAAACCAGCTAATTTCAAGACGCTGACATCACGTCTTGTCGTCACGTGGGTCACCCGCTCAGTAAGACGCTCAAAGTTCAAGACGCTCGGATATACGTTCGGTTTGACTGTCGGTCATTCGGATGTTTGATTTTGTCACGGAGTACGCGCCATAGCCCATCACCAGTTAGGATTTCAGCGACACACCGGCATGAGAATCGGCACTATTTCGGTTAAAAAGGATAACAGAGAACGGCTTACTACACTTTAATTAAAATGTTACTTTTAAATGTTATATTTTTTTTTCTAAAATGTTAGTTAAACAATTTTAAATGTATGCAATACTGACTGTGCTGTATAATTACATTTGTCTTATATTTTTGTCCATTGGTGTTTTCACTTATTAATAAATGTTCACCTTTTGATTATTACTTTTTCTGTGTTTACAGACAGAAAACTATTTTTGGTTCATTTTAAGCCAGCAATAGTAATTTTCAAACAATATGTGAGTTAATTAAAACAACCCAGCATGTTGGGTCAAACATTTAACCCAACCAGCTGTGTTTGTCCATATTTGACCCAGCGTTGGGTTGCTACAATAACCCAAACTGGGTTGTTTTAACCCAGCATCTTTTCAGCATTTTCAAACTTGAATATCACTCAATAAGTGCCATAATAAATGTTGATATTACTTCCACTTTAGAACATTTATCCAATCATATTTCAGCAATCATAGGTTGCCAGGGTCAAATAAATATGCCTTGAGGCCTTCAGAATCAACAGTGTGGGCGCCTGTAGCTTCAAATAAATTGCAATGAAACCGTTGCTTTGACCAATCAGATTTCGAGTTGGCCATCTAGCAGGCAGGCGGACAATAACGTCGGCATTTTCATGTCCTTTGATTGGATGGTCAGAGCGAACTAATAGTAAGAGCTAGCAAACAGCACACTGTAAATCATTTGTGTTGTTTTCACAGTAGTGATGTTAGGTTCTTAAACGCGTCGTTCTTTTGAGCCGGTTCTCAGGAAGTAACCGGTCGAGCCGGTTCACAAACCGAACTGAATCGAACTTTAGTTCCGGGTTGATGACGCAGGACGCACAGCTGAAGTAGCATGTCCAACTCAAAAAGAACAGAATGAGCCGGTTTAACCAACTGTCAAAATTTGCCGAGGATTACAGAGGACTCAACAAGAACCGAATGAGCCGTGGCGAAGTTTGCCAAGGATTACCGAAGATTCTGATGAGTGAGTTGACCATACTGTGCTAGCCTGAGGCGCGTACTGGAAATATGCTTGTTTATTATGACTGTTATTAATTTACATTTTATTAAAACCTGCAAAAACCTTTCTGTCGAGTGATGTAAATAAATTTTACAATAGTTTATTGTGCATGCATATTATATTTAAAGTTGCTTAAGCGAAATCAAGGAGTTTGTAAGACATTATTCATTCTTTATACTGTAGGCATGTAGAACATATCCGCGTTTGTGCTTCAATGTCTGTAATGTGTGCTATAGGTGCGAAACTTTTAGGAATCTTATCCAAGTTGTCGGCTAGTCAATATTGGTCAGTCAGTCGTATCTGAGGATCCGCGAAT
>NW_015642851.1:0-1442 GCF_001515625.1 Sinocyclocheilus rhinocerous | reverse complement strand
AATCAGCAATATGCTTTCACACAAATAACTTTATTTTTGAATGTTTCAATATGCGTTGACACAAATTACTTATTTGAAATTTGCATTGATACAACATGGCACTGAGTTGTTAGAAAATAAATACTTAGAGTCTTTATTGCTTGATGACGTCAGGAATCGATGAATCGGCTTTTTGAACCGGTTCAATGAGCCTATCTGTCTGAAAAGAACCGGTTCGCAGAAATGAATTGGACTTTGCATCGCTATTTCACAGTATTATTACTGTATTCTCAGGTTTATTACTGTATACGCTGTGTAGAGTATGTTAGATTTATAATAAATTCTGGGAAAATATTAGCCTACTGTAAATCAAAATACAGTAGTACTAAATGACCACGAGAAACAACCACACACCTCCTCGGCAACGGCTCTGCGACAGACTCTTTGTGAAGATGAAAGCCCACTGTAGGTTAATTTTCATTTTTGACTTTTTTTATCATTTTATTCTGATGTTATTTGAAAAATATTAAGCTATATATTTAAGTTTCTGTTAGAATTTCTAAGGAGCGCTCAGTTTCTGAGTCAAGCTGTGCTAACTGACCTTTTCCTCCCACAGCAGCGCTGGCAGACCGGCCGGGAAGACTCGTCGTGAAGACGAAAAGCCGTACGAGTATGTTACATTGTTAGGTTAACTTTAAAACACGTGTATACACTTTTCTTCATCATCTTGTATGAATTATTTTAATGTTACTTGCTCACTTTCCCAGTAATGCTGTGCTAACTAGTATTTTCATCCCGCAGCGGCGCTGGAAGACTTGCGTGGAGACTCGTGAAGACGAAAAGCCATAAAAGTGCGTAAAATTGTTAGGTCAACTTTAAACCACAAGTAATTATTTGTTTTATACCACCAATGTTATTTGCAAGGTATAAATACGTTTGAGTTAATACATTTCTGTAAGAACATGGAGGTGGACTATTTTTGTCATTTAGGTTAATATTGATGCTTCAGCTAGAGATGATGTATGTGGCGCAGCTTTGGCTGCAGTGAAAGGAGACTTGTCGAATTGTGTTAATTGGGTTTCTTGCTTTAGTAATAGCATTCATTCTCGCTACATGAGATACCTGTCTGTGATGCAATGCCCTGTTATACTACATTTCTGTATAATATTGATGGTTTCTATAGCCGTGGCGTCATAATGACAGTTTCACGAGTTCACACTTGCATATAATAAACAGAGTAAAGGTTATGCGTATTTGGCGTGTTGTCCAGGGAGAGGGGTCCGAGCTCGGTATTTAGCCTGGACCCAGAGCGCTCCCCCTCAAAAGATACAATTAGCGTGGGACAGCAGCCAGAGTGGGGTGTTGAGGTTGGTGGGGTGCTGGACGTCGCTTGGAGTAGAAGCATTGCGGTGGTATCTGGAAAGAGAATGTGGCTTCTGCGGAAGTGGGCACTGCTGCAGCAT
>NW_015642850.1:317-573 GCF_001515625.1 Sinocyclocheilus rhinocerous | reverse complement strand
ATCGGCATCGGCCGATACATTTTTCTGTTTGGCCGATGTGTTCGAAGTTCGACTTTTATTTTGACGGTGCGCCGGACTTTTATTTTGACGGCGCTGAGAACAGCAGCGCCTGAGAGCGCACACTCTCACATTCTCCCTCTTGTTCGCTGTCCTAGTTCAGTTCTGTCTAATGGCGCTTTTCCACTGCATGGTACGGCACGGTACGGCTCGGTATGGTTCACTTTTGGGGGGTTTTCCACTGGGTACAGTACCTGGT
>NW_015642850.1:0-180 GCF_001515625.1 Sinocyclocheilus rhinocerous | reverse complement strand
GAGCGAATCGTCACTACCTGCGTCACTGAACTTGCGACACAAACACAAAAGAACCGCTAGATTTAAATCAGCACAGCCAGCGAAGTATCGAACGCAACTGTTTTGAAGGAGCACACCTTTTTTTAAACAACCAATAAGTTTTGTTGTCTGTTGCGGAAGAACAGACGTTCATCTCGTTGA
>NW_015642849.1:0-524 GCF_001515625.1 Sinocyclocheilus rhinocerous | reverse complement strand
CACTCCCTCTTCTTGGTTTTTAAAAATGGCTGACATTAATTTAGTCATAAAATTGTATGGTTTTTAAAAATGGCTGACATTAATTTAGTGATAAAATTGTACATCCTTATGGAAAAATATATTTTGTAATTATAATTTAAATCTGATTAATTTTCAAATTGTTTGTCATAAATCAACATCTCAGGAAAATGTTATGGGGTTTCAAATCAAAATATGACTTCCTGTTATGAAACAGGACATCATTTCATACATGTCCACTGTAGAGGACCCCAGGACTAAAAGCATGTTTATTATACATTTTGGGAGACAAAATAATTTAACAGGAAAACAAATTATATATCAATATTCTTATGAAATATTAGATATTATTATGAAAATCTGGCCAATTACTACTCCCATTATTACACTTCTTTTTTCAACATGCTGTCCCAACAGCACTTTAATATGCAAATTAGATACAGTGTATAGGTAACATTGTGCTTAAAGGGGTCATATGATGCGATTTCAATTTTTCCTCTCTCTTT
>NW_015642848.1:368-483 GCF_001515625.1 Sinocyclocheilus rhinocerous | reverse complement strand
GACCCTGCATAGACAGCAACGCAACTGAAATGTTCCCAAGTCCAATAACGTAGCAAGGAGATCTGAAAAATAATCCATGTGACATCAGGAGTTCAACCGTAATTTTACGAAGCTA
>NW_015642848.1:0-111 GCF_001515625.1 Sinocyclocheilus rhinocerous | reverse complement strand
AGAACAGCATACGCTGTTTACGTCCAGCTGATACTCTCCAAAATGGCGCTACAGGCCAGCTCTCAAATTCTATCAAAAATATCTTAATTTGTGTTCCGAAGATGAACGAAG
>NW_015642847.1:4082-5710 GCF_001515625.1 Sinocyclocheilus rhinocerous | reverse complement strand
TGCCGTTTTTTCCTCCAAAAATCAGCATGATTACATATAGATTTTGTTTTTACAACAGTCTTGTGGAATCTACTTGCTGCATGAACTGCCACATACTTCTACAAAGGATTGCAGTTCTTGAAACAAAGTTACTTGCTGGACTTCCAAAACAGGTGGAACACACAGCACATAAAACACAGCTGCCCACATTCAAACAGAAGAGAAAGAAAATGCCTCCTGTTGAATCTACTTGCTGCATGAACTACTGCAAACTTCTACAAAGGATTGCGGTTCTTGAAACAAAGTTACTTGCTGGACTTCCAAAACAGGCAGAACACTCAGTAGACCGTCGTCACGGACCCCCTCAGCATACAGCCGGTGAGTCCCATGAATCTAGTAAATCTCAACCGTTTATACCAAGTGTAGAGGAACATGCTGAAACTGATTGTCACACTAATCGATGGCACAAACAGGGAGCGAGACCCAAAGGCAGTAGAGACATCAGATTGTCACGAGTTTCTCGTATTGCTGCCATAGCATCGTCTACCCCAGATACGGCTGTGACAAGGCTTGCAAACACTGGTATTCTACCACCCCCTAGACATCTTGAGAACAGATTTGAAGCATTAATGAATGTGGGTGAGGATTCCCCAAATGTGATTGAACAGTGATCATGTCAGCCAGCAGCTAACAGCGCTACTAACAGACGCTCAAGGTCGAGCAGACAGCGGCATTCAGCTCAGAGCGCAGCCGAGCCCAGGACTATGATAGTGGGCGACTCCATTATCAGAAACATCAGTAGCAGAAATACATGCTGCTTTCCTCAAGCAACCGTCTCTGATGTGAACAAGCAGGGCCGGATTTACCTCTTATCGTGACATAGGCAAAACAATATTTTGGGCCCCCCTTCCTTATTAATAAGTCTATATAATATTACCACCCCAGCAAACAAAAATATTTCATAATCAGTGGAAACTGTTAGTGTTTTCTATCGCAACAATAAGAAAGACCGTTCCATTAAGGCTCCAGCGTCGTGGCCACATTGCCACTTCGGGAGTGCATTACTTCTCTAATTATTTTAATGGCCTGGAGTCACAACCACGCATCAGGACATTGTTCAGATGATTTATTTCAGCAATTTGTCATGTTTCCATCCTGAAATCTCATGTGTGTTGAACTAATTTCTTGCGCACCTCATAAACCTTCCGTTGCAATTTCCAAAATGTTATTTTAGAGCTAATAACAGAGGCTTGAGCCATTGATATGCAGGCTAACACAGTTATTAAAGGGGTCATATGACGTTGCTAAAAAGAACATTATGTTGTGTATTTGGTGTAATGTAATGTGTTTATGCGGTTTAAGGTTCAAAAAACATAATGTACATTTTTGTTTCTCCTCTATGCCCCGCCTTTCTGAAATGCGTCGATTTTTACAAAGCTCATCGGTCTGAAAAGCGAGGTGTGCTCTGATTGGCCAGCTATCCAGTGCCGAATGCCTCGAGCGTGTGATGGAAATGTTACGCCCCTTAACATACTGTGATGCCGTCTCCAAGCAGGACGAGACTCAGTCCAGCTGCTCTGCTCGTGCACATCCCATCATCGGTTCTCTTTTAGCAGTTCAGTCAATGTACTGTTAGGAGTAACTGAATA
>NW_015642847.1:1892-3709 GCF_001515625.1 Sinocyclocheilus rhinocerous | reverse complement strand
GTGATGTAGGTATGTGGGGGCGTGTTAGAATGAGCCGTTTTAGGTAGGCGTTGTTGACTATTAACTTTTATAAAGAATATCTCTTTGGATCTGAGACTTTAATCTTTGCAACTTTACAGATCTTTATGCACCAAGAGCTTGTAACACTCCAAAGAGAAAGGAAAATTTGAAATCGCATCATATGACCCCTTTAATGCAGTCTAACACATTTAATAGAGAGAGAGAGAGAGAGAGAGAGATTAAGTGCGTGTGAATACCTGCATTTGTGTGTTTCTCAGCAGTATTCAGCAGCAGCGTCTCGACTACTAACAGCGAATCTATAATCTGTAAATCAATTAACCAGAAAGTGAAAGTAAAACCTGACGGAGCTTTAGACATCTGACTCTGCATTAACGGCGCACATTCTCTCAGGGACGACGAGAGACGAACCTACTGCATATGCTGAAGACGGTAAATAACTGTTTTCATTTACTCCCTTGATATTTCTCTTGTGATCCGAACATATTGAAAAAATTTGAAGAAACTTAACATTATTTTGTGTTAAGCAGGTTGTTTTTGAAAGTCAGTGCTTGAAATAAAGCTGTTCTTAATTTTCATTGATTACTGCAGTGTTAATAATTTTAACGCGGGCCGTGCCCACGTTGCAAGCGACTATATTAATATAAATTAATAATAAACGTATTAAGAATAAAATACATATAAAAATACAATAACGTGTAGTTTTTTTTCCCTCTCATTAAAACCAAAGGTGTTCATCAGTGATTGTATATCAAGAGCAAGGACATGTTTGTGTGCATTTTGTTTTGTGCTTTTACCAGAACACAGCGTACGATCGTCTGTGTGAAGACTGGAGACTGCGCATTGTGCTCGAGTGCCAAGAGAGAACTGATAACAGCAGCAACGAGCGCTCGCCATAACACATTCCAGCGATAGATCACCTGTTATTTAACACGGACCAACGCATTTGTTATGAAATGGAGATGTTTCTTTAGGTACATCCGTGCGTGCCGCGAGATGTTGCAAAAAGTGGCGGGGGGTCGTGGGGACACACGTCCCACCCGTAAATAAAAATATAACACAGAATGAATGAATGAATAGACTTGTCAGGCCCGATTATATTTTTTCTGCTTTTTATGTTGCTCTGCTCTAAATACCTTAAAATGTAATGGATTTGCTGCAACGCAATTTTGTCTGATATGTGAATTATTTATTGGCCTATTTTTTTTAATCCATGCAGCAAATGCTTTAAAAACAGCTTTAAAAGTTTTTCCAGATATTGCATTCCAGATGATTTTTAAGAAGGTTACACTAAAATTTTACGGGTAGCTTGAATGTAAAACATTGTCATGAATTCATTGTATTCCCATTTGTAAAACAGACTACAAATTAATTGTTGTAGTCTAACCCGATCTCATGAAAGTGCGTATAGCACAATTTTCTGTTTCTATTTGGCGTAATGTTTATACGCAGAAATTGACTTTGGCGTGCAAAAGACTGATAAATTCATAATTAATGGCATGGCTGGTTCAGTCGACAGAAATACGGGAGACAGGCCTATGATAACTGCTGAAATGTTTGCGGGGCAAATCTCAGGTCAGTCTGAGCGTACACCTGCAGGCGCCACTGTGTGTATGTGCTTGTGGGTATTACATTTGTGTGTGGTTGTTGCCGCTAAAGTTGGCCATGATTCGGGACATGGTGTTGATAATTTTTTGACCTCTTTCTTATCTAGTCTATTGCTTTTCGGAGAGGAATGCGGTAGGGCTGAACGATTAATTGCATTTGCGATAATATCGCGATATGAAATAACGCGATTT
>NW_015642847.1:348-1378 GCF_001515625.1 Sinocyclocheilus rhinocerous | reverse complement strand
GGGGCAAGCACATTTTGAGGAGGGGAGGGGGGGCGGTTCCACCCCTTTAGACATGCCCCTGTAAAATTGGCACGCATTCAGTTTATGATTGAGAATGTGAATTGGCCACAACAAACAGGAAGTTTAAGTAAAATTTACTGTGCTGAATTGAGAGAAATAAAACTGCTAATACATTAATAAAATGATCTTCCACCACCCTTGACAATACAATTATTGTCAACTACGCAATTCAGTTATCAAATATATAAATATAATACAACTATACAATTATTAAATACATAAACTATCTATAGATGACTTTTAAAAACAATTCTGTCTGTGAGCTCTATGAATCCTCCAAACCTTAAGTCTTATATAAACTTCTATTGACTTAAAGCTAAATGTAAGTGTCTTAGAAGAACATTATTCATTATCAGCAAACATGCTGGTCATAGTTTATTCACTTATTTTTTTATTTAATTATTTTTTAGTCAAATCCATTTAGATTTATTCTGCAAAGCAATACTAAAAAATGAAATGTCGTATCAGTAACTGCTGTGTGTTTTGTGTGTTTAGTATGGATACAGTGGGAGTGAATGTGATTGAAACAGCAGTTCTAGGGAGACCCTTCCAGCTGGGGATGCTGTATGACTGCAGGAAAGATGCTTTCATACCAGGTACCACAACACTACAGTTTACTTTCAGTTATTCATTCTATCACACAACCTGCAAAATGATCATTTAATGGATGACTGCAGTCAGTGATGATAAACCTAGTTTCTGTCTCCTCAGGGCATGGCAGGGCAAAAGCTTTGTAGCTTAAATCAGCAGTGAATAAATCCATCACAGCATCACATGCTGATAATTCTGCATTGTTTCTTAATTTATTGCATTGCTGTAAGTGGGCAAAGAACAATTATATAGATTATATAGACAGATCATATAGATTATATAGATCTATATAATTATAGGCTATAGATCAGAAAACGTCTCAGGTTACGTATGTAACCATGGTCCCCTGAGTAGGGAACGAGACACTGCGTCCTCTAGG
>NW_015642847.1:0-156 GCF_001515625.1 Sinocyclocheilus rhinocerous | reverse complement strand
CCATGACATCACTACCGGTGCGACTATAGTATAAATAGGCGCCGGGAGAACACATCATCCACTTCTTCATCTGAAGCTTGTGTCCGAAGCATGGCAGGAGACCTAGAGTAAGCAGTGTCTCATTCCCTACTCAGGGAACCATGGTTACATATGTAA
>NW_015642846.1:129690-135972 GCF_001515625.1 Sinocyclocheilus rhinocerous | reverse complement strand
GGTGAATATTTTTCAGAGGCGGAGGACGTCCAGAGTGTGGAGGATCGAGGGTGTGAATGAGATGGTCAGCGTGGGACTGATTGGGTTTCCAGTGTGTCAGGCGTGACGGCTGTTAAGAAGATGGGTCCGGACTGACGCGATTCTTTTTGTGTTGGTTTCCAGGATTTCATGGCTGCATCCAGGAACTGTGCATCAGCATGAGGGTCTGTCTGAGGTACTGAAAAGGACTGAGAAAGCGGGACGAGTTTCGCACCAAGGACATTGATCTTGAACTGTTGAGTTAATTCTTAGTTAATGCTTTTTGACCTGCTTGTGTAGAAAATGTCTGACTCTGACGAAATGCCTGAAGAGGGGGTACACGTCCCTGTTGTTGGGGCTGTGGGAAATGATGTCATAGAGCAAATCAGGGGTCAAATTCAAGAGTTAAGTGATTGGAGGAACGACACTCAGGCCAATAGGGCTGTTGGTGGGGGTAACTCAACCCGTTCTTACATTTATGTTCCTCGTGAACGCCAGGTTCAACCTTTTAGTGGGGAGTATAACAAAGATGGAAGGTCTGTAGAGGAGTTTATTGAAGAGGTGGAAAGGGTTCTACGGGCAAGAGACCAGACACAAGAAGAACAGCTGGACTTTATCATCTCACTTTTGAGGGGGCCCGCACTGGAAGAGGTGCGTTTATGTGTGGGAAACCAGTCCAGACAGGCCAGTGATTTGTTTACTTTCCTGCGGGAAGCGTTTGGGGAATGGCGTAGTGGGACTCAATTGTTGCAAATGTTTTACAATCGCAAACAATTGGAGGGGGAGGATCTCCGAAACTACTCTCATGCTCTCTCTCGCCTGTTAAGTTCCGTTGTAAAGCAATCCCCAGGTGGTTTGGCTAACGAGCAGGGGATTTTGCATGATCAACTCGTGGAGGGTGTGCGAGACGCTGCGTTGAGCCGAGAGTTGCGTAAAATAATCAGAGAAAAGCCCGACCTGACCCTGCTTGAGATTCGTAATGAGGCAATTCTTTGGTCCATGGAAGAGAGCAGGCCAACCCGAGTAGCGAATAGTCGACCGGTCCATTCAGAAGTGCTAAGTGCAACTGGAGGTACTTCTGTCGGGTCTGAGAATCAAAACTCTTCTGTGTTGAATGATATTTTACAGGTGATTTCCCGGCAGGACAAGCGAATTAGCGAGCAAGAACAGACTATTTCAGAGCTCACTAAGGCGGTCAAAGAGTTGACAGTGCAGCGGTCAGTGTCTGTTCCGCGGAATTTTGTGCCTTCATCAAAGTCTCCTCCTAGGTTTACAGAAACGGGAGAACCTATCTGTTTCAGGTGCAACGGGGTTGGGCATACACCTTGGAACCTGAACTTGCATTGAAGGGTGTTGAGTGCAGCAGGTTGAGGCAAATCCGTGCGTTGGAGGCTGGAGAAGAAGCGGTCACTACTCTCCAAGGTAACACTCATACGCTTCCCGGTTACACAAGGGAACAGTTGGTCGAGTTTCAGAATAGTGACCCTGTCCTGCGGGTGTTTAGAGGGTTCTGGGATAAGAAAAAGAAACCAGTCCACTTGGAAGGAAAGTCTCTGTCCAGGTCTGTGAAGTGCCTTCTGAAACAGTGGAGCCTCATAAAAGAACGGAATGGGTTGCTGTATCGAGTAGTAAATGACCTTTCTGGGAAGAGCTGCTGGCAACTGTTGTTGCCTGGGTGTTTAAAGGAACAAGTGCTGCGGAGTGTGCACGACGATCTAGGCCACCAGGGCATCGAACGGACCTTAGGGTTGTTGAAGCAGAGGTGTTTTTGGTCCGGAATGTATGAGGATGTAGAGAAATGGGTGAAGAAGTGTCAACGGTGCATCCTCACCAAGATGCCTCAGCCCAAAGTTCGTGCCCCTGTGAGAGCATTTTTGGCTTCCAGACCCCTGGAAGTGATTGCGGTGGACTTTACAGTCCTAGAGCCTGCTTCTGATGGGCGTGAAAATGTTTTGGTTGTTACCGATGTTTTCTTCTGATGGGCTTGAAAATGTTTTGGTTGTTACAGATGTTTTCACAAAGTTTACACAGGCGTTTCCCACAAAAGATCAAAAGGCCGATACCACAGCAAAGGTCTTGTTGAAGGAGTGGTTTATGAAGTATGGCGTCCCGGAGAAATTGCACTCCGATCAAGGTCGAAACTTTGAAAGTGAGGTAATCGCCGAGCTGTGCAGACTCTATGGGGTGAAAAAGACCCATACGACCTCTTATAGGCCGCAGGGAAATGCCCAATGTGAACGGTACAACCAAACACTTCACAACCTGTTACGTACGTTACCGCCAGAACGTAAGCGGCGTTGGCCTGAGTACTTGCCGGAGTTAGTCCAGGCGTATAATGTGACGCCACATGCTACTACAGGGTTTTCCCCTTATTATCTTCTTTTTGGAGTACAGCCACATCTGCCCATTGATGCGTTGTTGGGTGGTGAGGAGGTCTCTGAGGGGAGACAAGACTGGTTGTCTGTTCATCAAGAGAGGCTGAGATATGCCCATGAGAAGGCTAGGGAGTACTCGGAGGAGAAAGCTCTAGAGAGAGTGACTCGTCTGAATGAAAAGACATTTTGTCCCCAGGTCGGTGTGGGCGAGTTGGTGTATCTGCGCCAGCGGCCTCCAGGCAGGAACAAAATTCAAGATGCCTGGAGCCCGATTGTGTACAGAGTTGTGGAAATAGTAGGCACAACGTACACTGTGGAACCTTTAGAGGGAGGGCCCTCGAAGAGGGTCCACAGGTCGGAGTTGCGTCCAGGTGCCGTGCCCACTCCTAGGCCTAGGAGTAAGGAAAAATCTCAGCCAGGTATACAACCTGTCATCATGGACGAGAATGAGACATCTGAGCCAGATTTTGTGGTGGTAGAGGAGGTTGTGCAACCCTCTGTGAGGGTGGCCGCAAACACTCCAATGAGCTCAGAGGCACCAGTTACTTCAGAGTTGGGAGGTGACAGCTCTGAAGGTAACCAGGTACAAGTATCAGCACTGTGAAAGCTCTCATTTTGTTTATCTAAATTTTGTTTTGCTACTTCATCTTTTCCTATTCATTTTGTGAACCTTCTTGTCAATTAAAGTGAGAAGACACTTTTGATAGTAAAACGTTTTCCTTATACCAAGAACTGAATAAACTTAAATTAAATAGAACCCCTCAATGTGTTCCTGGTGGTAAATTTAAATCCCCGGTCACATACAGTAGGAGTTGTATAATATGCTATAATATATTCAAATACTGTCTTTGAGTAATGATAATTCATTCCAACGTTTTTTTTTTTGTTTTTTTTTCCTGCTTTAGAGTATCATAATTCTCTTTAAAATGTTAAATTTACTTTGTTACTATACTATACTTCTCAAGCAACTTTTACTCACCTGGCTTCCAGCAGTAATATAGTAGCATAGTAATATCTCATAAAGCATACAGTATCACGTATTGCGTATACACAATAATACAGTTCTCACTTTCGTTCTGGAAATTATTGCACTTTTGTTTTGACCCCGTGTAAGTTTTGGTGTTGGCTGAAGTTTCAAAGCAACAAAAATCACATACCAAGTGCTTGTGATTATTACTACAAGCCATATAATAGCATATAATGGACTATGTAATAACGTGATGGTATTAATAATGGGTGGTTCGGCGGTTTGTACTGAAATGGAAGGCCTACGCAGTACTTAGAACAGTAATGGAATAATAATAAAAGGAATAAATCATGCTATAACTGCAGGAGCCACTGTACAGCCTAAAAATAGCTGAATGCAATGTTATTAAGCTACTACCATTTTATATATATATATATAGTAGTCATAGGTTCTACACAATTCTCGAATGGCAGCAAAATAAATGTCATCTTTCAGTTGTTGTTAACCTACTTTTAAACCAGCATATTTTTTTATACATTTTGAGAAAATGTTTTTTCTACTTTGCAGAGTTCTTCTTAACTGGGTTCAACTGAGCACAAGAAAAGTCCAAAGGCAGTCATGACACGGCCCATATGCTGTCCTACTTACAAGTGAAGAAGAGAATTAAAATCGGTCCCTGTGGTTTCATTGTGAAATCACTTCTTCTCTGAAATGTGTCATGTATCACCACCCCAGGACGCGCTGTTCTGATAAGTGTTAATAAGCTTGAAGGCACTCATATTGCATCTATACAATTACGCGCACACACACACACACGTACCAGTACAAGCACACACATGCGTCAGATTATGCCTGTTATATGCATATTATCTAACCTCAAACAAACTCAAATCCTCAGTTGCATTTTCAAGGACAAATTCAGAGTTACAAATCAGATTTATCAAGGACAGCATGGCCTCTTAATTAAGAATAAATGATGTTTACAGCAACAGAGGACAGAACAGGTCGCACTGACCTGATTTTTTCCCCCAATAACAAAGAACTGGCTCATGCAAACTGATTTTTACAGTGAGATTTCAATTTGATCACATTTTTTATTTATTTCAAAGCTAATAGACTCATGATTTATGTTAAATGTGACTTAAAAATAAAAAGCATCAAAAATCTAGTGCACTCAAAAATAAAGCAAAACATAACAGCCTGCAAAGCAGAGGTTACATTTAATGGACTTGATGCCATGACCCTGGCTTAGTTTTTTTTTTGTCCTTATTGATCATAAAATGTTAAACACTGTACCAGTATCCATGGCAACCAGAGAGATGATCTATTGAGACTTGAAACCAAGAGGGTCTGTAAAGTCAGTGTGCATGTGCAAAAAAGAAAAGAGAGCTTATTTAGACCGTTGCAACCCAGGTGGATTATTAGTCTCTCATCAGACGTATTTTTTTATTACTTTTCACAAATCCTGCCCTCTTTCCTTTATTCCCACTTCTCTCAACCTCATTCCACAGCCAGGCATCAAAGCCCTCATCTGAGCTCTTTAAAACATGCGGAGCTGCAGGGAGATGAGGTTTCAGGGATGTCTGGGGCGTCAGAGAAGGAAAGGATTGTATGGGTTGTGAGGTGATTCCTGGCTCTGCCGACTGGAAAATCCCATCTGAGCTCTGGGCTTATTTACAATCCACCAGCTCTGATTTCCATCAAAATCTAGTTCATGCCATGTACATTTGCATTGCTTTCTTACTACAAGTGTCTGCTGTTCTGAACCCTGACACTTATTTACACACTTTGGATCGTTATTGCGTGCACAGACATTCATGCATAGTACATTCAGATATTTTTTTTTTTTCAGAGTAACAAGTTCATATTTAGGTCAAAGAGTCAAAGCATGACTTTGCATACTGACTATATCACATAGGTTGTAAGTAGGTCTTCTAGTGTAAAATCAATGTGAAATGCTGTTTGCAACCCATCATACTTCTATATTCTGACATTTTCCGAGTGAAACAAACAGGATATTCAACAAGAAAAACTGTATCATGGGGCTTGAATTCTGTATATGACACCCTATGGACTTTTGTGTTTGTTTTCATTTCATCCCTCGTGTTTTTGACCTAGTGCCTGTCTCCTGTTAATTGTGTCATTATGTTCAGGTGTGTCAAATCATTATCCTCATTTACGTTCTTAGTGTTTCTTTGTCCGGTATTACGTTTGTGTTGGTGTGTGTCTACCCTTCATTCTCTGTGGATTATCTTCATCTTGGATGTTATTAAACTACATATTAATTCTATCATCGTTCTTGTGTGCCTTCCTCGACACAACCGTGACAGCATACCGGACCTTGAAAAGTTAAAGTAGCGATGCCCCTTCTATCCGTTTTGTTTCCGTTTTTTGTCTATGTATGTATTAAATCAATCAGTATTAAAATCAGTATTCAGGATTAAACAATTTTTAATAATTAAAAAGTACATTTAATTAAATAAAGTATTAAGACTAAAAGCAGTACCAGAAATACTGTGCGGAGCCAAAGCCTGAGCCCACCGCTGACGGAGAGCCAGAGCCCGCCGCGACCGACGAGCCAACGCCATTGACTGCGACAGAGCTGAGGATCACCGCACTTCGTGGAGATCGCCAACCATTCCAGCAACCCGGACAGCAGCCTCTGCGCGTTCTTCCAGACGAGCCTCAATGAGGAGTGCAGAGTGCGGTTGTCCGGAGGTGGACCTCAGGATTCATTCGCCGCCTTTGTGGAGTGGGTGCTGGTGAGCAACAAATCGCCATTCACCATCAGCCCCACCGAAGAGCATCTCACCAGTGCCACTCCAGACCCAGAGCCCAGCCCACCATCTCCCCGCTGCGCGGAGCCAAAGCCTGAGCCCACCGCTGACGGAGAGCCAGAGCCCGCCGCGACCGACGAGCCAA
>NW_015642846.1:103074-129381 GCF_001515625.1 Sinocyclocheilus rhinocerous | reverse complement strand
CTCTGGTTCCCCATCACCACCTCTGCTCCCCCTCAGCCCACCATCTGTGTGCTGGATTCGCCACGGGTCGGCCAGTCTCCATCGGCGTCGTGGCTGGAGGATCCCTTGTCTCCGCCTCCAGCCTCCGAGTCCCTGACTCCGCCTCGGCCCGTCGATCCGTCGGCTCCACCATGGCTCCTAGCTCCCTCGTCTCCACCGTGGCCCGTCAGTCCACCAGCTCCACCGGGCTCCATCGTCCCTCTGGCTCCGCCTTTGTCAGCCGTCGACCATCCGCCGCCTCGGCACTCCACTCCTCCGGCTACACCTCGTCCCTCCGTCCCTATGGCTCTGTCAGGCTCCTCCTTCCCTCCGGCTAGACCTCAGTCCTCTGTCGCTCCGGCTCCACCGCGGCCTTCCGGACCCCCGTCTCTGCCTCGGTCGCCGGCGCCATCTGCTCCACCTTGGCCCTCCGGATCCTCGGTGCCGCCCTGGCTCATCGGCTCACCGTCTCTGCCTCGGGCTCCTCCACCATCTGCTCCGCCGCCGTCGGTCGGCCCCCTGGAGTCGTCAGCCCTTCCTCCACCATGGCTCCTCCCTCCTTCGGCTCCACCTTGGGCTGCCATCATGGCTGTGGCCTGGGTCCCGCCTGGCTCCTCCTCCTGCTCCGGTTCCCTTCTGTCATCACCCTGGCTCCTCCCTCCGTCATCACCACCCTGGACTCTGTTTATCATCCTCCTCCCGGTCATCCAGCCACCTCCTGAACCTCCTCCCGCCTGTTTGTACCAACCTTTGGCCATCCCTTCATCTTCTTCCTTCTCTATGGCGCGGGGTTGTGCCTTCCGGGAGGGGGGCGAAATGTAACACCCTATGGACTTTTGTGTTTGTTTTCATTTCATCCCTTGTGTTATTTGACCTAGTTCCTGTCTCCTGTTAATTGTGTCATTATGTTCAGGTGTGTCAAATCATTATCCTCATTTACGTTCCCCTTATAAGTTGCATTCTCTTCAGTGTTTCTTTGTCCGGTATTACGTTTGTGTTGGTGTGTGTCTACCCTTCATTCTCTGTGGATTATCTTCGTCTTGGATGTTATTAAACTACATATTAATTCTATCATTGTTCTCGTGTGCCTTCCTCGACACAGCCGTGATAGAATAGCATACTATCATGTACTCTTACTATCTGTGCAAATTTTTATATGGCAAGGAATTAAAAACCAAAACTCCTCATTGCTTTTGTTAGGCTAGTCGCATGGCCATCAGTGAAACTTCAGAGATAGAGCAATTTATTACGTTCTGATGACAGATTCCTAAAACATTTTTAACATGCACTGATAAATCATTCGCAAAAAGACAAAGAACATTCACAAAACATTTTTTAAGGTGTCATGAAATGGATTTTTAAAATAGCTTTAATATGTTCTTTGAGGTATGAACCTCAAAGAACATATTAAAGCTATTTTAAAAATCCATTTCATGACACCTTAAAAAATGTTTTTAAGATTAAACATTTAATATAATGTTTTAACATTATAATGTTAATAAAGTATTTTTTGATAAAAAAGTCATATATTCTCAAAAAAAAAAAAAAATTAACCCTAATTCTGTCCCTTTGTCTGAAATGATCAATTTTAAGTGAGTGGTTCCTTAAAGAGTTTCAGTAAACACCCACTGCTATGATTGGCTAACATGATTAAATAGATAAAAGTAGCGCCCTTGTTTTTGCACATGAGCGTTTTGAAAACGTTATCTACAGAAAACCATAATTTAAAACATTATGAAATAATTTACTTACGATTTGCAATGAAGCTGCTGTCAGATCTAATTGTGAACTCCTCTGTACACTGTGCCTCGTTTACGGAACAATGTACAGTCAAATGCTCCGAATAAACATGTAATCCTCTTGCACGGTTTGGGATGCCATTAAAAAAATGTTTTTGTTGTTCCTGAAACGGAGTCCTTCTGAAGTTTGTACAGAGATGCAAACAAACTGTTTAAACCGGAAGTGTCAAAGCGAATGTTCTTTCACTCTTCCATTTGTCCTGTTGTCAGAAGTAGCACAATCACATGGAGAAACTTTGTGTGCAGGCATATGTATACTGTATCCAGTGTAATTATAATGGGTTTTAGTTGCTTTTGATGTGACACTTGCATTTGATGTAGACAGATGTCCGCCGTCAAGTGACTGAACATTAGTGGGCAGGGCCTGTGGCTGTGATGTACAGTATAACCATTCTAGTGTAGTCTTGCTCTAGAGTCAGTCATGTGCAATTACATTCACCAATGTAACATTACAAATTCCACAATATACAATCGAGCTGTTTTAAGATATTTTATGTCAAAAGATCAAGGATAATTTGATTTGTCATGAAAATGTTGATTTAAGAAGACTTAAATCTTTCATGGTTATGAAACCACACCATCATTAAAAAAATGTATTAGGGTGTGGGATGCTAAATTCATGAGTTATTTATTAATTTATATATTTACATGTATCTCATAAAACTAGCATTTGAAGCTCGGGATAGGAATCCATAGGAATATTAATAGCCCTACTCCAGGAACTTAACCCACATACATACAGAAAGGCAGACAGGAAGCACACAGAGCGAATGAAATTCTAACGATCCCGACACATCATGTTCTCCACACACACTCCCACAGAGCAACGGAAACATGCATGAAGACCCAAAACAGGATGTAGTTTTTTAAACAGATAGTTAAGGATAAGGTGAAGCTTAAATTGGGGTGAGGGGCAATAGAATGTGAGAGATACTTTAGGTGAGTGTAACTATAATGAACATTCGATTATTTTTAGATTAAAATAAAATGAAAGCAACTATCACTACTTTTAACTTTGTCTGGCCCAGGGGCTTTGGTCAAATGAAGGCACTTCTCAAAGCTGGTAGCAGTTAAATTGAAGTGCAAGAGGAAACATTCAGTATGTGACATTGAAATTAGACTAGAATTAGATTCAAATTCACCATATACACTGAACAAAATTATAAACGCAACACTTTTGTTTTTAGAAAAAGTCTTAGATCTTTGAGTTCAGCTCATGAAAAATGGGGGCAAAAACAAAAGTGTTGCGTTTATAATTTTGTTCAGCGTAAATGTTCCAAAAATGGTTTTCACTGTGATGCCATAGGACAATGGTTTAGGGTTTTCTAAAAAACTTTTTAGTGAACCGTTTTTTTTTTTTTTTTTTTCATAGTGTTAAGAACATTTTAATAATAAGAAGATCCATTTTCCACTGCAAAGAACCTATAGTGTGATGGAAAGTTTCTGTGGATATTAAAGATTCTTTATTGGAACCATAAATGTCAATAAAGAATCTTGGTCACACTTTTGTTTGGGGGCCAATTCTCACTATTAACCAACTATTAACTTTGACTTTTGCCTCAATAAACTTCTAATCGGCTGCTTATTAATAGCCAGTAAGGTAGTTTTTAAGTTTAGGTACTGGGTAGGGTTAAGGAATCTGCTTTGTAAGTACGAATAACAGCCAACATGCTAGTAATATGCATTAACATCTAGTTAATAGTGAGGAATGAGGATTGGTAACTAAAGTGTTACCAGAACCTTTATTTTCAAGAGCTGGTGATCACCACCAGTGCATGCTGGTATAATATCATTATTGTTAGAATATTATGGTTCAATTAAATAGACATTTGATAACAAGATCATCATATGGGTTTGTGGTATAATGCATTTGTGAATTTTGTTGCATGCATTTGTGAATTGCAGGGTATTTGGGTTTGATACTGATAGCTAAATAAAAATGACTCAATCAGTCAGTCAGTTGATGTGCTCACTGGCCCGTTTCTCCCTTCATTCTGCAGCTTTCCACGCTTCACGTTTTCGCATTTTTAAAAGACCTGACCTGTGCTGAAATGGGGTTTCATGACACTCTAACAGCTCTACTTTCAAGGTGCAGTGCTTGACATCTTGCATATGATTTCTCAGAGCCAGGAGCTGAAAGGTGGCTTCTCTCAAAACCACACGTTAAATATTTTTCTAAAGCGCTCATGGATACAGCTTCAGTATACTGTATATACTGTCCCAGACTCTTCTCTGAACTGTCTGTCTCCTCTCACAGTCTCAGAAATCTCTTCCTCCCCCTCACATCCCGGTTTAGATCTCTAATCAGCCTTTCATGAGTTGGCCAGTCACAACATCTGCTGTTTATTTTATTTTATGCAAATAAGGATTTATACAGACACGCCACAAAATTGAAATTAACGAGGCATCGCTATGTCAAAGTCTCTTATCAGAGGGTCTAGTGACCCTAATTTTCACAGAGGGAGAGCGGAGGAGTTGATAGCAGAATGGCAGTGGAAAAAGAAGGCACATTTGGAGGTCATAGAACCTTGCCTTGCGATTCATTTCTAAAAATGTTTTTAGATAAATGTGTACCCTAAAATACAAAATGCTATAGGCTTCTTCGTTTATATAACACAACTTATTGCTCATCGGCTTAGAACCTGTCAGATGAACCCATTTGACCTAAAATAGGACCACTGAGATTTAAAGTTAATATTGCAATAATTTAACAACACACAAAAA
Source organism: Sinocyclocheilus rhinocerous (assembly GCF_001515625.1). Taxonomy (NCBI): domain Eukaryota; kingdom Metazoa; phylum Chordata; class Actinopteri; order Cypriniformes; family Cyprinidae; genus Sinocyclocheilus; species Sinocyclocheilus rhinocerous. The sequence goes on along the minus strand of NW_015642846.1, from coordinate 124,840 downwards.
AGCAGTGTTTGTAAGAAACAAACCCATCATTAAAGTATTTTTAAAACTTCAAACAGTTGCTTCTGGCCAAAATACGACTCCATAATCCATAATAACACTTCCTCCAGTTAAAAAGTCCATCCCCTGTTGCCTTCTCACATAAAAATCCACCAACACATTTGTATAGAACATCTGTTTTGGCTTGTAAACAGTGCTTGATCTGTGCATATTTCTCTTCTGATTCAAACTGGAGAAAGTGATATTATGGATAGAAAGCAACGGTTTGAAATTACAAATGTCTTAATGGTGGATTTGTTTCTCACAAACACAGAGCTTTTCTCTTCAAGACATTAACGGATGGACTGGAGTGGTATGGATTACTTGTGGATTATTGTGATATTTTCATCAGCTGTTTGGACTCTCATTCTGACGGCACCCATTCACTGCAGAGGATCCATTGGTGAGCAAGTGATGTAATGCTAAATTTATTCAAATCTGCTCCCATGAAGAAACAAACTCATCTAGTCCTTGTATGGCATGAGGTCGAGTCAATTTTCAGCAAATTTTATAAAATATAAAATGCTGATATGCTTCCCAGTTTATGCACAGTGGTATGTTTGGTCATTCAGACTTTTAAGTTATCATTTCCTACAAAGTCATGTTTTTTAGTTGTTTTTGAAGCAGTATATTACAGTTTTTATTAATGTTTTTCATTTTTAGATTTTCTGTTTTCATTTTAATTGTAGTTAAGTTTTAGTCATCTTGTTCTGTGTTTTTGTCGTTTTTATTAGGCTGGGTATCATTTTACACAATAAAGGAAAGTAAACAAAAAATACATAAATAAAAAAAAAAGTTATAAAAGATGCACTTTAAGGTACCTGAATTATGAAAGAACTCTCCTTTAAATCCACTAAAGGTCATCCCTGGTTTTTATACTGTTTCATTTGTTAAATCCTGCAATGTACTTAAAATATTGGACACTTTGTGTACTGCACTGCATTCCAACCTCATCAAAGTCACCAAACACAGTTATTTTGGAGAGTACTTACTCAAAATCACCAACACAGTTTAACCACTGAGGACTGTCACATAAGAGTCTCCACAGGGACTTTCTGTGGTAAGCACTTCTGCACTTACACTGGCTGAGAGCCTTTCCAAAACCTACACACAGGAGACAAATTATCATTAGGTAACAGCGTTCCCTCTGGGTGTTCATCAGGAGCCAGTCATTTCTGTGAGGGAACAAATGAGAAGGTCTTGAATCGACTGGAACAGACAGTCTGTACTTCACAGGAGGTACAGACCTGTTTTTGCCATTTCTGCCTTTATTTATAGTACAGTAAAAAAGAACAGAAAGGCGGCGAAGTGGGCATGCATGCCATAAGTCAAAATGCTGGCTATGAGGCTACTGGCTCAGATAGGAGATATAGATTTTTTTTAATGACAGGCCTGTAAAACAGCTCAATCTGAGGAACAGAGAGAAAAACAATGAGCCACAGGAACCCCAGAATTATCTAAGTTTTCAGTGGCGTTTAGCTGATTCTATAACACTTATTGACAGCTTTAGCTGACTTGCCAGAACTTGATTTTCTCAAAATCTTGACATTGACACCTTTTCTCATGATCTTGTCATACCAAATGTTGTTTTCTTATGTTCACGTTCCAGTCCTGTTCACAAGGTGCTTCAAAATATAGATCAAACCTGTTGGACCTTTTCTTCTTTGGAACAGCTTCCAGCGACCCCCAGGACACATATTTGATCAAAAACCATAAATTCTTTTCACACAATGCATCACAAGGTTGCTATTTAGTAAATACACTGGGGAGCAGAAATGCAGTATATGTCGTGAGAACTAAAATAAGACAGCAGATGGGCTTTTCAATTAGTCAGTTTCACCTGCATTAGCTCTCCATTGTGTAGGTGAGGTCAGGGTAGTTGTTTGTAGGGCTTTGGTTTTATCAGGCTATATCACACCCAGTCAGTTGCTATGAGAACCACTGTTGCTGAAATCCTTCAGCAAATAAATGATCATGTCTCATAGGCATTAACACATATGCAATTATGCTGAATGGGTCGATAGCAAACAGAGATAAGATGGCATAAATAACACTAATGACGCTGTTGTCTGGAAGTTCCAGACTGTCGGTCTAATGGCAACAAAGGCCTGTGTGACCAGGGCACTGTGTTCTGTCCAGCTGTAATCACTATCTGGAGAGATGTGTCCATCATGCCAGTCTTAGCTGCATGATTACCCTGTGGCCTTCAGTAACTGCAGGCTGCGGCAATGTTGAGCACCAGCTCTCTGTGCACTGCACCATTACTCAAACAGAGATAAGAGACGGCCAGCTGACATGCGTGTTAGGACAATGGATATATTGAAAATGGCTAAATGGGAAATGCAACCTTTAACATTTGTTCTTATAGGGATTATCCTTATTTTTTATTTAATTTTTGAAATTTAATTAAATTTAATTTAACTTCGAACTTGAAAGTGTCAAGATGTTTTACATGTTTTCGTCCCATTACTTTTCCAGTTGTTTATCATGCCTACATACACTCATTTTAGAGAGATGACCACCATGAGAATAATTTCTAGAAAAAGCCCCCCCCAAAAAAAGAGAACTGATTACTACTAGACAAAATATAACCTATAGAAAAATATTAAAATGTTATTAATTTCCCTAAATTACGATGCCTGGAAATCACACTCTTGAAATTCCCAGATATTTTCAGGCTGAAGAACAGCATTGTTGATATTTAATAAAAATGCAAGCTTGGTTTATGTGATATTGTTTAAATGCACTACCGTTCAAAAATGTGGGGTCAGCATCAATTTTAAATGTTTTATTTTTTACAGAAGTTCTTATGGCCACCAAGACAGCATTTCACTGATTTAAGAAAAAGAAAAAAAGAAAAAATTATATATATGAGCAATATCACTCGAGTACGAGAGCGATACCGGCTCCTGCGGCCTCGTGCCGGAGGCAATCACAGCCGCAGATAAAGAGCCAGTATCGCTCGAGTACGAGAGTGATATTGCGTTTCAGATTTGAGAACCAGAACGAACTGTTGTATAAATAAATATATAATAAATATATATCTTATTTTTTTGCTGCTTAACACTCTTCAATGAATAGAAAGTTTACAATTGTTAAAGGGGTCATATGATGCTTTTTTAAAGATCATTATTTTGTGTATTTGGTGTAACAGAATATGTTGACATGCTTTAATGTTAAAAAAAAACATTATTTTTCAAATACTGTACATTGTCTTAACTTTGATAAAGAATATCTCTTTGGTTTTGAGACTTTAGTCTTTGCAACTTCAGGGATCTTATCTATGCACAATCAGCTTGTAACACTCCAAAGAGAAAGGAAAACTTGAAATCGCATCATATGACCCCTTTAATTTAAAATATACTTTAAATTTAATTAAAATATACCTTAAATGATATAAAATAGACTTTAAATACTTTAAGTAAACATCTTTACTGTCACTTTTGAATATGAAACTTCTAGTTTTGAACTTCTTCCCCCCCAAAAAAAAAAACCCTTTTGAATGGCAGTGTTTATGCAGAATCATAATTCAGACCACACACATCACAATTCAGTATAGAAATTTTAAGATGACATCACTGTTGGTTAGAATTTTCAACAACAGGCTTGAGGCTGAAATTATCTATAAAAAGTTTGAATTCAGCCCAGTCTGTATGTTAAGTAGTTTGGGCTAAATTTAAATACATATTAAGGATTCAGGGATTCAACCAAACCTTAAGCTCAATGTTTGACCAAAAATCAATACAGTACTGCTACAGTAGAGGATGAATCCAAGGCAGAAGCTCATTTCACATTTTACAAAAACATAAATCAATAATGGGCATTATGCAGCACTGTGAGATTGCACTATTTTGCAATCTAATGCCAAGAATCAATAGAAATGTTAATTCTCTATTTGCCTGACCCAAAATGCATCTAAATATGACTGATAAGGTTGTACCCCAAGAAACTAATTTAATATCAGTGAATTGTAGGTTTTTAAATGCTTTTATGTATCGATTAACACTAATAACACTTACAATCCCATCAGGCTCATATCCTGTATGATGAGACGGAGCCGAAGATCACAGGATGTTGTTGCTAATAATCGAATGCCATCCGGACTGTTCCAGCTCAACAAAGATGACACAAGAAAGGTTTCATTGTTTACTTTTTACAAACAAAATCTATTTATTCTGCTAGGTACAAATTACAAGGACTTCATTTACAGGCTGACAAGCTTGCTGTCATTTACTCAAATGATAAAAGGGGAAGCAAATCAATCAGTTCATCAGTGTGTGCATTATTTCAGTATCCCTGATTTTTAAAAACAGACCGTTAAGATAAACAACTGACTAGAAAGGGGGACCCATCAGATGACCATATGAGAAGAAACCGAATACAATAAACTCTTATGTAATAACATATGTACATATGCAATGAAATCAGATGGCGCTTGTCAGATTGATCAAGATGTATTTGTATAACCAGTGAGTGAAATCTAAATACTGGGGTAAATAAAATAATTCTGCCGCAGTCTTTTAGAGCAAAATGACAAAAGTCTATGTCATCACTCCAGCCATAATAATTACAATATATTTAATAATTACAGAGGGCACAAGCAGGGCGGGTCACTGTGGTTTTCGGGGCTGGGCAGCGATATAGAGGGCCATTAAACAGTAGAGGGTGCCGCCAATCGTCAAGCCCATCGTGGTCCTATACAGCATTTTGTCCATGACTCCACGCTTCAGGTGAACCGGTGCTCCATCAGTTTTCTGTAACAGGTCATATTGTTTAATACACCAAAAAAACAAAAAACTGATTTTTGCTAAAAAAAAAAATAAAAAAAAATTCTTCATTTTGTAAAATGAAATTTGTATTTATTTGCATTGGGTCTACATTAATCATTTAATTTGGCCAGAATGAGACCTGCATAAATCCAGAACCAGACTGAGATTTTGGCAATTGATTCAGTCTAGGACTGGGCTGACAATAACGATTAATCGATTCTGATCGATCTTCATTTTGATGAACAAAACATCCCTAAACATCACTTGTAGTGTGCCTCCTACCCAATAATCGCAGTAGGCTTTGTGCTTTGTTGATTTTGATATGAAGCATAATTTCAAGCTTTCAAATTCTGTTAATTTTATCACAAAAATTCAAACATGAAATAACATTTTGACAGTCTTTTCATATAGTGTTACAGATCGCTGTAGCACATCAGTTTAAGTAGCAGCACAGAGATGAACAGATCATCTTTTCCTGTTTATGACTAGTTACAGTAAGAAAAATATGAAAGAACACTGAAAGGTTTGTTGAAATAAACAGTACAAATGACTAAAATCATGTTTCTTGTATCACTCAGTATATCAACCTTGGAAAAATATCAATAAAACATAAGTAAACAATGTCTTGTAATCAAGGTCACTGGTGCTAAAGAGGGGGAGAGTAGTGGATAAGTTCCGTTTTTCACTGAACGGAGCCACTATTCCATCCATTACTGAGCAGCCAGTCAAGAGCCTCGGTAAGCTCTTTGACTTTAGCCTCAAAGACTCTGCCTCCATCCAGAAAGCTAGTAAAGAGCTGGAGACTTGGCTTAGTAAGATGGACAAATCAGGTCTTCCAGGAAAGTTTAAGGCATGGATTTACCAGCATTCTATCCTGCCCAGGATCCAGTGGCCCTTGCTGGTGTACGAGATGCCCATAACAACTATTGAGGCCCTGGAGAGAAAGATCAGCAGTTATCTGCGAAGGTGGCTTGGTTTACCTCGCAGTCTGAGCAGTGCTGCTTTGTACGGCACCAGCAATGTCCTGCAACTCCCGATTAGCAGCCTTATTGAAGAGTTTATGGTGGCAAGAACACAGGAAGTATGGCAGTATAGAGAGTCCAGGGATCCAAAGGTGGCAGCAGCTGGCATACAGGTGCGAACAGGCAGGAAATGGAGTGCAGAAAAATCATTGGAAGTGGCAGAGTCACGGCTGAGGCAAAATGTCATAGTCGCACGCAGTAGTTTTCAGTCGCAAATGCGACTGAAATGGTCGCACTGTCGAGCCCTGTGGAAGTGGCAGAGTCACGACTGAGGCACAAGGCAGTGGTGGGGCCCATAGCAACAGGGAGTGCAGGCTTTGGCTACTTCCCGGTTATGAGAGTTGACAATGCTCAAGGTAAAGAACGTCAACATCTTGTTCAAGGGGAAGTGCGGGCAGGCGTGGAGGAAGTAAGGGCTGGCAGGATGGTGGGAATGGGGCAGCAAGGAGCATGGACTAAATGGGATAACGTTCAGCAACGTAAGATCACTTGGGCTGACATCTGGAAAGATTTCCATCGAATCAGGTTCTTAGTCCAAACTGTTTACGATGTCTTACCAAGTCCAGCAAACCTCCACGTCTGGGGAAAAAGTGAGACACCATCCTGCCCCCTCTGTTCAGGAAGGGGATCACTAGAACATCTCCTTAGCAGCTGCCCAAAATCCCTTGGAGAAGGGCGCTATCGCTGGCGCCATGACCAGGTGCTTAAGGCAGTTGCTGAGAGCATTGCCACAGCCATCAAGGCCATTAAGGGCCACCACCATAAGCCAAAGACCATCAAGTTCCTCAGAGCTGGAGAGAAGGCCCACCCACAGCCGAGAGTAAAGATCGGTCTCCTCGCAACTGCTACTGACTGGCAACTGGAAGTGGATCTTGATAAACGACTGAAGATCCCTACCAGAATAAAATCCACACAGCTTTGTCCAGACATGATCATTGTTTCAGATTCCACTAAGCAATTGATCTAGCTGGAACTTACTGTGCCTTGGGAAGAGCGTATGGACGAGGCCAATGAGATGAAATGTGCTAAATACCAAGAGCTAGTTGAAGAGTGCAGGAGGCAGGGCTGGCAAACTCGTTGTGAGCCTCTGGAGGTGGGCTGCAGGGGTTTTGCAGGGCGATCACTCTGCAAAGCATTCAGGCTTCTAGGTATCACCGGGGAGGCGAAAATTCTGGAAAGATTTCCATCGAATCAGGTTCTTAGTCCAAACTGTTTACGATGTCTTACCAAGTCCAGCAAACCTCCACGTCTGGGGTAAAAGTGAGACATTATCCTGCCCCCTCTGTTCAGGAAGGGGATCATTAGAACATCTCCTTAGCAGCTGCCCAAAATCCCTTGGAGAAGGGTGCTATCGCTGGCGCCATGACCAGGTGCTTAAGGCAGTTGCTGAGAGCATTGCCACAGCCATCAAGGCCATTAAGGGCCACCACCATAAGCCAAAGACCATCAAGTTCCTCAGAGCTGGAGAGAAGGCCCACCCACAGCCGAGAGTAAAGTCTGGTCTCCTCGCAACTGCTACTGACTGGCAACTGGAAGTGGATCTTGATAAACGGCTGAAGATCCCAACCAGAATAACATCTACACAGCTTCGTCCAGACATGATCATTGTTTCAGATTCCACTAAGCAATTGATCTAGCTGGAACTTACTGTGCCTTGGGAAGAGCGTATGGACGAGGCCAATGAGATGAAATGTGCTAAATACCAAGAGCTAGTTGAAGAGTGCAGGAGGCAGGGCTGGCAAACTCGTTGTGAGCCTCTGGAGGTGGGCTGCAGGGGTTTTGCAGGGCGATCACTCTGCAAAGCATTCAGGCTTCTAGGTATCACCGGGGAGGCGAAAATAAAGGCGATTAGATCCGCGACTGAAGCTGCAGAGAGAGCCACTAGGTGGCTTTGGATTAAGAGGGCAGAACCATGGGCAATTGCTGCTGGGACACAGGCCGGGGGCTGGGTCGCCTGGGCGAGGGTGTCTGATGTTGAAAGACCCGAAACACCCAATGACCCCAGGATACATAACTGATGATGTGTCCCAGCGCATCTGCCTGATGTATCTTTCACCTGTAAAATTACATTTACCTCGGGAAAGACATTCAATATCAGTAATCTTGTTAAAAATCTAGATGAGCATTTTGCTAAACATATGCACTATATTACATTACATTTTTAATTAACCTATTAGTTACATCTCATTTATTGAATATTTAAATAAATCCATAATGAAAACAAGTTATGACAGCTACCTTTAAAGGTTTATATAACAACAGATTAGAGTAGAAAGTTTATATAAAAACTGTACAATTTAATGTTTTCATACAACTCAATTTTTATGTGTTGATTCTTATATCTAAAAATAAACAGCAGTTGAATTTGAATGTTAATTTTAACCTTTAATATTATTGTAATGTGCCAACTTTATAGTTTACAGCTTTAGATTAGAGATTGTTTTACCTAGGCCCGGGCGATAAAACGATATCGTTATTTATCAATGGTACACACCTTCTTCGATAACGATATAAAAAATGTTCGATATAGCGCACGATATAGGCACGTACTATGAGTGACGCAGACAGCACACACAAACACATGCTGAAATGAGTGCTGTGCCTGCCTGTGATGAGGAGATTGTGAATAAAGAATGAATATTAGTCGAATTTTAAATAAACATTTGCATTTGAATGTTAGGAGTGCGTCAGGAAGCGTCATCGGTGGCGCGCGAGATGCGGTGATAATGATGTAAGTGACGTTGTTGTCTTTTAATGCTTTGTTAGTCTAGCCCACGAGGCACGCCGCTGCTGCGTTATTCTTTCAAAATATTAGAGAAATATAGAAGCTCAATGCGAAGAAGATCTTGATTAGGTTAAAACCGAAACCAAGCCATTAACAGATGCATATTCAGCGCATTTCTTTGTCAGACAAATATGACTGCTGCACTCGTGTCTTAAGACCTATTTAATCTGCATATAAAACATTAGAAATTAGACATTTAATTTTTATTTTGTGTTTGATTGTTAAAATCAAAAATATTTGTTGTCTCAATAAATTGGGTTAATTTAAAAATACAGTGCTTAAATTAAAACATTTTTTCTATTGCTCTTTGTTTTAAAAAAGGTTATAAAAAATGTCAATAATTATCGATACCGAACGATATGAAACATTATATCGTTGATAAATTTTTTTGCTATATCGCCCAGCCCTAGTTTTACTTAAGAAAAATGGACATGTACTGCAGCTGATATAGCCAACAAATCAATATCAAAATCAGAATCAAATCGAGTTGATGGAATCAAATTGTAAATTTTTAATACCCAGCCCTAATTTAAACTTATTTTTAGCATTGCCAAATGTACTTGTTACACACATTACATTATACTTACTTCAAACATACTATTATAATAACATTACATTAAGCATAATTACATGCAACTAACCCTAAGTCAAACCCCAATTCCAATCCTAAACATATAGTAAGTACATGTAGTTAATTAATATTACTCAGTATTTAAATGTATAATTACACTGTAACAAGGACACCTTCAAAACCTGAATGTGGCTTTTCCAATTATAATTTAGAGTTTGAATGTATAATACTGTTTTGAGTCTTTTGTTTTTAACTCAGGTGTTGCAAAATGTGAAGCTGTTTTAGGACTGATGCCAGCCAACTGTTCATACTGTTTTGGTTTGTGTCCAAGTTTCAAATAAAAAAGAAAATCGTCAAAGGAGACGGAGTACCTTTTCTGTTATGAAATATCTAAATCACTGGGTTGAAAATCAAACAACTAAAAAAAAAATTTTTTAAAATCACAGTGCAATACCTGGAAAATCTTCTGCAGCTCAGGGACTTTGTTGATTCCCATGTAGTGAGCCACTGACCCGGTCTCTGAAACAACCTTGGTCGGTACAGCAAAGATCATGGGAGGAGCTTGAGAGGGAACCGTGGGCTTCAGCCCCTGTCAGGACAAACACAATGACATATTATGAGCTGCAGAGACATTACGGCACCAAAAAAATGACTACTGCCTTTATTTACTCATTTTAACATCAGTCCAAACCCCTATGCTGGCATTGTCTTCCTCTGACCTCAAAAGGACACCAACACCTCATAAAGGTCACTCATAGTGAACCACATCTCAACATCCGAAAAGGACCCAAAAATCACCATAAAGCAGAATCATCTAATCCTGGATACACTAACATCACACCTCCAAAAACTAGTCAATTAATCATTCATGACTAACATTCTTAGTGTTTTACCCTCTTTGGAGCTTAAAGATACGGTCAATATGAATTTTTGTATTAGGGAAAAGAGCTGCATGAGGATTGTTCAAAATGTTTCCTTGTCTGTTTGATGGAAGAATAACAGCATATAAGAAAATAATGAACGACAACTGTTCTTTGATCCGAGTTACAGACTGAATAGACAAGGTCATGATGGAAGGTAAACAAATCTTAACCTCTTAACCTTAGTCTAAAAGAACGGGAAGGAAAGAAACGAAGCTTTGGACTCTACAGCAGTCATTGACATTAAACAAATATACCTTAACTTTTTCATTATTTGGTATAATTTCTGTTCTGTTAAGTTAAGTTAAGTTCCCTTTCAACAGCTGGCTTTCAGGAGCTCCGAGGAATTGTGTGATATGAAGCTACAAAATCCGGCTGAGGCCATATTGCAGCTCTAGTGTCGGTCTTTAATCACTCCGATTCATTAACGTTAATGACAAACTTAGACTGCATTACTTTTTTAACAAAGGCAACCGTGATAGCAAATCAAGGGTAGCTTAGAGTGTATATCAGCACAATAATAAGACAGACTTGCGCAATGGCTGAGTGTCTGTGAAGCGCTTCCTGTGAAGGTCACTCCAGATTCTCGCTTCTCATAAAACAGCAGCGGAAGGTTTGAGTACCTGCGGGCTGTAAGCGGACGCTGCTGTCGCTCCCGTTAATTTCCCAGTGACTCCGCTGACCTTATAGTACATTTTTGTTGATAATACTGTGAATCACACCGCAGACAGAATCGCGTCCCACCACGGGCTCTCTGTATGTCCGAGTGAGAGGACCCCAGCGGAAACACGTCACTTAGCAGCCCGATTCTTGCCCGATTAAAAAAAGCGTCAACCCTACCTTCAGCCTCTGTTCAGACAAAATGCTATTATTAAATTGTGAATAAAATAATTTACACTACTGCTCAAAAGTTTGTGTTCAGTAAATTGTAAATCGTAATAATATTTCCCAACAATACTTGGGAATACACTTCTAAAACAATACAAAACAATACCCTTCTTCTTCTTTCTCTCCACTTGTTTGGGATTTATATAATAAGGTCTGATTAACATTATTTAGAAACACAAATTAGTCTTTTTAAATATGATTTAGACATTTTTATCTTCTCTTATAACTGCTCAAAAAATAGAACGTCAAAAATGTCAAGCTTACACACGGAGCTTATTATGAAACCGAATTTTGTGTTTATTTGGAAATGCAACAAAAAAAATATAAAAATAGAAAGACCACAAAACAGTAATTTATTTTGTACTATTTATTAATATCCAGTGTTCGTGAATTTCGTCAAGACCCGCTTTGCTAAAACAATACAAAACAATACCCTTCTTCTTCTTTCTCTCCACTTGTTTGGGATTTATATAATAAGGTCTGATTAACATTATTTAGAAACACAAATTAGTCTTTTTAAATATGATTTAGACATTTTTATCTTCTCTTATAACTGCTCAAAAAATAGAACGTCAAAAATGTCAAGCTTACACATGGAGCTTATTATGAAACCGAATTTTGTGTTTATTTGGAAATGCAACAAAAAAATATAAAAATAGAAAGACCACAAAACAGTAATTTATTTTGTACTATTTATTAATATCCAGTGTTCGTGAATTTCGTCAAGACCCGCTTTGGCTAACACAGAGGCAAATTCTAGTTTATTCAAAATAGACTTTCTATTTTAAAAATACATTGAAAGCTTATAGTAGTGAATGCAGAAAAAAAAGAGGGAAAAAATAGCCTAACTGTAGTTTACAGCAGGACTTCAAACACTCGTCTATAACTAAACATTACTGAGGTATAAAAATCCCTACAAAAAGCTCAAGCCATGTGTAATAAGCCCAAGCTTTTATATCAGTGATACACAACATATGATCATAATGCACAACTGTTGTTACAACAATAATAAAATAAGTTTAATAATAATAATAAAAAACTAACAAGTTTAAATGGGTTGTGTCAGAACTGTGTATGTCAAAAGTTTATTTCTGCAGAGTTAACACAACAGAGAAATATTAAAAGTATTACAGTAAACATATATATGTCCATTGAGACAACTTTTGGCAACACAGTTTTGCAAGTGTAATATGATGGTGAAGAAGGCATATGGTACAGTGTCAGATGTGAATTCTCAGTGTACACCTTAAAAATGATAAAAGCTGTTACACGTTCCTCCGGGAGATCTCTTGCTGCTGTTGTGAGATTTTAGTAGGGACTGAAGTGAAACGGATCACATCCTACTGACAAACTGAAAGATCTGTTGGTTTAAGAGATGTTATTATTCACATGTTCATGGCTTTTAGCTGTCACAAGCTTTTCATTAGAGCACTGATGTATTTGCATGTAAAATAAACAGGTTCCCTTATGTTTACCATGATTAATGAAGCAGGCAACCGAGAGAAGCAGTGGGATGAAAGTGTATTAAGAACAAATGAGTGGCAGCTGACACCTGCAGTCTGCAATTAATTTCAGGGATTTCGCTTATTTTCACTTTCACATTAATTTCTGGGTGTTGTTGTGTGTACATGTGAGCCAAGGGAGTCTGTGTCTGAAGTGATCTGAAGGCACACTGGAGAACACCTCAGCATGATCTCTTCAGGGGGGTTAATTAATGAGGAGGGAGATCTTAGCACATTTTAGTCTGACACATTTTTCTTCCTGTAACCCAAAACGGAATGCATCTATTTCCAATCACACACATTTCCGTTTATTAATTCACAAAAGCCAGTGCTGCAGTCGGTGACTGCTGGTTTCCATCCATAAACTGCTGTGAGGAATATGAATAAAGATGAAGATGATTAGTAAGAATGTGGTAATTACAGAGGAGAGACCTTGCACAAGAGGAATTATTCTTAGAAAAGGTGAAAGTTTGTCACTTACTTCTTTAAACAGGTAGTTTGTCTGTATTTAAACTGGCGATTCTGTTTGCAATATTAAGAACTGAATTATTTAGCAGACATTTTGGCAATCTGATGTCAATTTTTTAGTTCCGTAAAAAAAAAAAAAAATCTAACGGGACAGGATATTTTGTACACAATTATATATGATTTGTTTTAATAATACTTAATATAAGATTATCAATGCTTTTTGCCTGCTGCCCCCTTTAAACTTGAATAAAATTTAACATGATTTTAACCAAATAGTTGTCCTAAAGCACTCTTCTGCAGTTAAATATTTGTGAAACAAAATGAATATATAGAAGAAAATATAAAAACACTACTTCTGTTTGCAATATTAAGAACTGAATTATTTAGCAGACATTTTGGCAATCTGATGTCAATTTTTTAGTTCCGTAAAAAAAAAAAAAAATCTAACGGGACAGGATATTTTGTACACAATTATATATGATTTGTTTTAATAATACTTAATATAAGATTATCAATGCTTTTTGCCTGCTGCCCCCTTTAAACTTGAATAAAATTTTACATGATTTTAACCAAATAGTTGTCCTAAAGCACTCTTCTGCAGTTAAATATTTGTGAAACAAAATTAATATATAGAAGAAAATATAAAAACACTACAAGCTGGCAAGAAGGACCAGATGGAGCCACTTTATCATTCTGAAGGGAAAAAAAGAGAAAAACCTAACAGTAAAAAACTAAAATAAATAAATAAATAAAACAAAATAATAATTTATTATTGCACTGTTAAATATTGTACCATATCATAGTCATCATTTTATTATGTATTGTGAGAAGCATACATTGACATTGGAATGTTTACCATATTAAAAACAAATTGTGTAGTTTGCAACAAAGTATGAAAATGAGGCAGATTTCTAAAATGCAAAATGTTTTCTTTTAAAGTCAACATGAATCCGTTTGACTTCTGTGCTCTGAATATTTACATGTGTAACAGAACAGCATATTCCGTGAGGAAAAATGTAGAATAGGACTTTTTTTATATCGGGTATCGGGAACTGACTGAATGGTGAAAAGTGGATATTACGTACCATAATGGACTAGGTAGTTGGAAGGGAGGAGTTAAAAACAAAACAGAACATAAACATAATCAACTAAGGAAGGTCATTTCAGAGGTGGATCAAACTATTAAGTTAAGAATTTTTTGAATCTGGAATAATATGCACAGATGAATGTGCCCCAAGAAAATAAACAGGGTCAATTTTCATGACGACTTTTCCTTAACTGTTGACTTCCATTTAACAATTTAAACAGGCCAACATTATTTACATGTTATTTGACATCAAATAACTCTTTTGTTACAATTTTACACAGTTTTTTTTTAAATTTCTTCCCATGATGCACTTAAAGAAACGTGTCGAGACAAAAACCCAGATAACAGCACAATCTCTGAATGTTCCCCTATAAGAGCATTAAGGAACACAAGAGCCACAGTAACATAGAGACAGCAGTGAGTCGGGGAGAAGTGGGTGTCATGGGTGACTCCATGGGAGGAGATGGCCTTGAGGTAGCTGTGTCACTAAAGATCTCCAGAACCTTGCTTTCTGTGCAACCCCAAGGGTGCACAAGCCTCGAGGCATCTCACTCCTGTGTGAAAACTGGCAGGGCGGTAGAGGACATTCGTAGGTAGAGGATTCGGGTAGAACTCTACACGCTCTGCGTGGTGTCATCCAAAACACCCAACTCTCCATGACAGCACTCTCTCTCCATGGCCCGTTATGTTCCTCTCAGCATAGCTGCCCACACAGCTCTCACGTTATCCTTGTAATTCTCAGTCTATTCCGCTCATTATGTCCCACTACCTCTGGAGGTTTGCTGTAACACTGAATTGGGTCTACACAACAATTTAGCCAGGAAAGAGTATTCAGAAAGTGGAACAGATTGATTAAAATTCATGTTTTTGTAATCTATTGTCAGTAAAAAAGGGAGGCTCTCAATATTTTAAATGCTGGAAAAGTGGTACTGCTTTAAAACTTCATTGCTTATAAATGAAGGCATCATAAAAGAGAAAGGTTCCTGGGCGACAAGATGATTAAATTATTTCTCTCGTATCTACTTGCCAACACTGTGGGCTGCCTAAGTGGCATTCAAAAGCTAAATTCTTTGGAGGAACGCCACATGTATAAGGTAATGCGCAGATCTCTGAGAGAGCGAGGGCTTGTTGAGGCTTTTCAAGGCCTCTGAAAGTTTCCCTCCAGCAGTGTGTACCTGTCAAGGACACCTGGCCTCTGTGATACCGTCACCATGGTAACCTCCTCCAGCCCCTTGAGTAACAGATACAGCGCATACTGGAGCTCAGCGGCGCTGAGAGAGTCTGTTGTGGAGATGAATGCGGCAGATGGAAATGCCTCGGGAGATCTTTGCACTAGCCATTGATTTCTCTAGCAGAAAGCGGTCCCGTTATTGGCCACAGCCAAACCTCAGAGTCAATTGAGGAACTCGGCGGACAGGCTTCGGGTGCAGCGAGCCGAGCGGTACTTGAGTTCGTGGTAGCACTGCACAAAGCTGTGGTAGATGAAGGTGATCGGAAGAGCCAGCAGCACTATCCCGCTCACGACGCACAGGCCACCAAGCACACGTCCCGGCACAGTGATGGGGTACATGTCTCCATAGCCGACAGTGGTCATGGAGATAATAACCCACCAGCAGGCGGCAGGAATGCTAGCGTATTCCTCGTTCCCGGACTCCAGATCCAGGCCGTGCTCTAGAAGTTGCGCCAGCGCTCCGAATATGGCCATGGCCACGCAAATGAAGACCAGGAGCATGACCATCTCACGGTAGCAGCGCTTCAACGTTAACCCTAAAGTCTGGAGCCCTAGGAAGTGTCGCGCAAGCTTGATGACCCAGAAGATTCGCATCATGCGCAGCACGCGCAGCGTCACGCCGGCCCTCTGCAGCTGAGAGTTTTCTCCAGTCACAACCGTCATGGTGACAGAGATGTAATAGGGGGTAATGGCCAGCAGGTCTATGATGTTCAGCGGACGTCGCACAAACTCACACTTGTCTCGTGACACAATGAAGCGCACGATGCACTCTGCCGTGAACCATCCGATGCACACCGCCTCAATGATCCTGGACAGGTGCACGGTGATGGGGAAAGAACAGAAAGACAGTTTGAGAGAGAAAGAACGGGATAAGGAACGTAGTCTCATTAACCGCATCAGATGTTTAGTTCAAGGTGCCAAAGTCTGAAATAATTCAAAGCCATTTTAAAGCTTTCACTGAGACTCGTCATCTTGTTTGCAAAGCTGTTGAATGATTTACACATTGCTATTGCTGCTCGCTCACAGATCCTTTGAAAAGCTGGCTGAAATTTTCTGAGGCAACAAGTAGTAAGGTCAAAAAGCCAGCAATCGCTTTAGGAATGAGCTGACTTCCTTCAGAATTATGCCTTTGTTCAAGATTGCACTTACAACTTTAATAATGGCTTAGAATTAATGAACTGATGAAATTACATGTGCAAATAAATAAATGAACAGCTCTTTTCTTGTCTTGTGATCCAAATGACCATTAGCTAATTGCTAATTGAAACAAATGCACAGTAAATTTATATTTTCATTATGTGAAACTGTGAAAAAATATTACTCTCTTGAAGCATTTTGAAATGCACTCTGCTACTTAATCCATGCAGTCACTTGGAATCCCATAAGGCCTAGCAACACCGTTTATGGAGTAATGCCAATATTGATCACAGTATTTGTATTCCTCTCAGAGTCTAATGATGACAGTAATGATGTCTGATGAAAGCCAGACAGGAAAATGGATTGAAGTGTATTCACAGAACGCCAGTAATTGTTAGTGACTGAGTGAAAAAAAACAAAAAAACACTAATATTAAGCAGATATGTCAATGCTCATTGTCTTTATCCGTTTTGGCATTTTGTTCAAACGGCTGCTGGGGCTTAAAGGGTTGGATAAATAAATAAAATAAATAAATAAAGGCAAACCATTCCAGTTCAGAGCCCTGTCAGTTTCTCTTTGTTTTAAAAACCAAATCAATATAATTTCAAATTTGATTCTGAGGATGAGATTAGAATGTTTGAGCTGAGAACTGGTGGAACAGATCTGGCAACAGATAGCGAAGTTTATTTCTCTTTGGTTCTCTGAGAGCGAAACAAGTTGCTGTTTCAAATCCACTTGACAAGTTGGACAAAAAAAAGTGTTTTTCCATTTTAGACAAATTCAGATTTTGTCTTTTATCAACATCTGTTACTCCAAAATGACTGGTGTAGCCTATTTCTGTTCCAGTGTTTCAAATCCCAAAATAGATGCACAAAATGTCCCATTTTACATCAAGTGGAGTGAAACTCTAATTTATATGCAACAAAATTGCCTGACGTTTTCATGTCAGACGTGCTATTCTGACAGAAGTCAACTTTGAGCTGGAATAGAAGCACCACGGAGGAAAAATGGAGGCATTGAAAGTTGTCCCCAAAGACAAAATCACTCCTACTAATGACAGCTGAAAAAACAAACCTGATTTTTCAGCAACATAGACCATGTTATATTTTGTACACACAAACACACACAGGATGGAAGTTTGCTCCTCAGGTACCAGTACCTTCAGAACAGTCCACGTGGCAGTTATGAATACAGAACAGACAAACACAGAGGTTATAAGGATATTAAAAACAAAGAAAATTGCTAACATACTAGTTTTCCCAGTGGTTGTTTCTAACACTGTTTGTTGCAGGTTTCTAACTATGTAAATGACTAGTGGCACCAGTATTCGACTCACCTTTTGCTCTTTTATTTATTAGTCTTATTGTAATTTTTTTCATTAATTAGCTTTTTGTTTAAAATGGCCTTAAATGGGGTCAGAAAAAACAGTCCAGCTTAAATAATTTCAAACAGCTGACATGCTTTGCTGTTTAGAATCCATTCATCCTCATGACCTACAAACTGCTGGCTCTCAACCTTCAATCAGCACCTTGGAGAGAGACAGCTCTACCTTCCTCAGAATAGCGCGCTTTCCAGCTTCGCTTCAGTTTTAGCTACGCACACTGTTACCAATCTCACAATCAGTGAAAATCGAGGAGCTTCGAGATGCTCGAGTAGGCTATTTGTTGACTAGACTATGACACTTTATGACTTCTTTTCATGCTGAAAGATAAAAGACAAACATTTAGGAAATATGATAACATGACAATATACACATGATACAGAAGACTGTAGACAAGTGTGGCTGCAGACGCGTATATTTATAGGCATTGCTTTATGAGAAATAGACGCACATACACACTTGATGCGTTCTTGTATTAAAACAGCTGGACAAACAGCTTGCATTAAAACAACTAAGATGTGTTTTTAAAAGTTGAATTGATTTTAACTGCTCATGGCATGGGACGTCATGCAGTGGACAATGGACATCATCTGACTCCTTTTTAGGCTAGAACAATTGAAAATAGTGCAGACTGAACACAGCCTAGAATAAAATTAATAAAATAACTGGAATTAATTAGGTGATTCCAGATCTTTCAAGAAGAATGTTCTTGAATAAAATAGAAGAAATATGTCGTTTTTGTTTGCTGAGCTTGCACACTGCACATTATCTCAGCACACAAGTAAACAAATTTCTATGTTGCGGTCAGGAGGGGGCAAAGAGTAACTTAGGAGAAAACCATCTGAAAGTTTAAAAGATTTGTCATATAATTATTAATCCATACAAAACACCAACTGCTTCTAATGACCTATATAAAACATAATACATTATTTAAAAAAAAATTTAGTCAGGACTGTGAGAGCATACATTTATCACGAATTTCATGGCAGTGGGATGGAAAATCAGAAGAGAAAATGTCCAAGTGAGTGCTCAATGGTGGATTATTATAAATAGGTTAGACAGGCATCTTTGACCTCCTATTCATTTCATTTCAGTTCTTTTTTTATATCCCATGTGATGAACTTTACATTTCTAAGACACTGTGCTATGTTAAAGTTACAGACACTACCTTTTTATTTATGTTGTATTGGTTGATATGTGGGCCCCGGCTTTATTTCAATGCTTGAGGTAACATTTCATTTTTTATTTTTCCAATGAGCTAAAGTATTCAGTAGTAAAGTTGTTATGAGAAGCATTTGGCTGGTCGTGTGATTTCAACGTCAGCCCCATGAGGAGACCCTCTCCATGTAAAATAAAACAGCTGTCCTAGGCTACTCTATACCGTATGAGTGTAAATCACAGATTTATTAAAAGTACTACTTATTTGATCATGTCTAGCGTTTTATTAAGAGTTAAAATTGTTAATTGCACCTTTAAAAGACATTCAACGTTTAAGAACTAGTCGAGACACCTATGCGCGCTGTTTCGTTTCCTCTGCGTGGCGTCTAGCTGTTTTTGAACACAAGAACGCATCCTGTGTCAACGACCCCTGTGGGATATTTTACAGCCGAAATCTCACAAAAAAGTTAGGACGTTTATTCAAGAAAGAAGACATAAATACCCGGATGGATGCTCTAAAGAGTCTGTGTACCTGTGCTCTTCCACTATGTTGCTCTCCGCAGTTTTCCAGTCTGGAAGAGTGCTCGCGCAAAGCATTACCATGGACACAATGACAAAAATCACCGACACGGACGCCAAAATTTGCGCGGCCAGGGAGGAGGTGGGCTCTTCGAAAGTCCTGCGCATTCGCTCCAGCCACTTTGAGTCCCGCTTCCCGTTTGACGATGCATCCGTCCTGAATTCATCGTCCGTTCCGTGGTGCTCCTCGATGAAGTGAGTGTACGTGTCGGACATGCGGTCGTCGAGTCTCCGCTGGCAGCAGAACTCCAAATGAGAGCTTTCCAAACCCCAGTAGATCATCTCGTTGTAAAACGACAGCTCACACATATGCGGGACGAAGCGCAGTTTGCCGTACTTCACGTACAGCATAATGAAGCCGAACGCTTCTGAATGTCTGTCAAAGAAGAACTCGTTCCTCTCTCTATCGTAATCATCGCACACTTCCAGCACTTCTCTCTCCGAGGCGCAACTGTGGAGACGACTCACTCTCCTCAAAGGGAAATCCTTGATTACGTCCTTTGGAAAAGCATACTTGGTGCCACCCACGTTTATGATACAGACGCTTTTGCCGAACTTCATTTTTGCGAACTTTTAAATCCTAGAGTGCAGATGAAAGGCATGTTCAGTGGGTAGCGTCAAATACTCCCAGCTTTAGCTTCAAAGTTCAGGCTTCCCCCTTCTTCAAGTGTCCACCAAGCGGCGTGGGAAGCGGCTGGAGATAACGCCGTCTCTCTTGGCATCCTCGGTTTGGAGAAAACTTGCGAGCTCGCGGTGCGCTTGTACCTGCGCCCCGCCGATCTCCACTCCACATACGCGGCATCACGAGGGCACTTCGGTTTCCGCGATGCACCGAATCAACCCAACCTGCGAGTGAGGCACCGGGCGCGAACAGTGATGTTATGCGTGGGCGCACACGCATGCACGCACACACATAGCTCCAGAAGTGCTCTCAGGTCTCTCCTCTCGATATTCTGCTGTCTATCTACAGATTTCAGGAGACACGTATCTGTCGTTAAGAGTCTACTTCAGTATCTAACCACTTACACATTCATCTTGCACAATCTTCATAATGTCCTAGTTATTTAGTAATATTATTTTTTAATCATTTTGAAGGAGAACATAGATCTTAAAATTACTACCTTAAAATTGCATATATTATAAACGACAGTTAAAACATCGTAAAATGTAAAGATACTTGAAGCACCATTTGTGGTTTCTCAGATCACTGGAGTGACTGAACCTTCTGGAGAACATCCAAGTAGGCTACGTTTTAAATGTGCCTCAAATATCCTATTGTACTCAACGAACTTCATAATTCATATTTCAAGTGCATTAACAGATTTCCCTCGATACAATTCCTAGAACTGTTGACAGTCTTGCAGTATGACTCACCATATAATTTAAAGAGAATGGGCAGAATTCCCCGTGCTAATCCCATTTGTACGTATTTTAAAAGTTGGTTTCTTGTTACTTTTGTTATCAGTGTTTTACAATGGAATGTTTATGATAGATTTAATTAAGTTTAGTTAAAGGGGTCATATGATGCGATTTAAATTTGTCCTTTCTCTTTGGAGTGTTACAAGCTCTTGGTGCATAAAGACGATCTGTAAAGTTGCAAAGACTAAAGTCTCAAATCCAAAGAGATAAATAATGTTATTTTTAGCAACATCATATGACCCCTTTAATGTATTATTTTATTCTTGTGTATTACACATAATGATTTGTCCAACACACTCTCATGACAATTCGGGCCTATTTTACGTTCTCATTCATGTGTTTTCATTCTGCTTACTTTGTGTCTGCTTACTTCCCACTAATGGTTAGGTTTAGGGGTGAAAAAAGGTGAAAAGCCACAGTTGCTAAAGAAGCAAAAGTTCTGATCATCAAAAGTCATCTTTTCGCTAGTAGGCTATGTGACATCAATTTTATAAGGTTACTGGACCACAAAACCAGTCTTAAGTGTCAATTTTTCAAAATTGAGATGTACACATCATCTGAAAACTGAATAAATACGCTTTCCATTGATGTATGGTTTGTTAGGATAGGACAATATTTGGCTGAGATACAGCTATTTGAAAATTTGGAATCTGAGGGTGCAAAAAAATCTAAATATTGAGAAAATCACCTTTAAAGTTATCAAAATGAAGTCCTTAGCAATGCATATTACTAATCAAAAATTAAGTTTTGATATATTTACGGTAGGAAATTTACTAAATATCTTCATGGAACATGATCTTTACTTAATATCCT
>NW_015642846.1:99891-102896 GCF_001515625.1 Sinocyclocheilus rhinocerous | reverse complement strand
GAGTATGGGTCACCATACTTGGCCACATGTCACGTCACTTTTCACTTTTTCACTTTTCACTTTTCAATATTACAGCGAGAATAAAAGTTACTCCTTCTTTCTTTGTGTGAACATTTGGGCGGTGTTATGCAAATCTTCCCAGATAGTGACGTAGGTATGTGGGGGCGTGTTAGAATGAGCCGTTTTAGGTAGGTGTGGCTGACTCTTAACTTTTATAAAGAATATCTCTTTGGATTTGAGACTTTAGTCTTTGCAACTTTACAGATCTTCTTTATGCACCAAGAGCTTGTAACACTCCAAAAATTGAAATCGCATCATATGACCCCTTTAATATACTAATGATTTTTGGCATAAAATAAAAATCTATAATGTTTACCCATACAATGTTTTTTTGGCTATTGCTACAAATATACCCCCGCGACTTAAGACTGGTTTTGTGGTCCAGGGTCACATACATAAGTAACATTTTAAAACTGATGTGACAGTATAGCGAAAGGCTGAAAATTATTTTCCACAGACAGACATACATACAGACAGACAGATAAATAGATGCAGATCCTTCAAACCTTGAGCATGCTTGAAAATTCTCTGAGAAAAAAAGAGTAAAGCATAGAACGAAAAGGCATGACAGCTAGAGGGCGCCTCTTCTCTTTATTCATTTAGTTAGTCCCCTGCTTACATTGTGAGTGACATTGCCTACTCTTGCAGGCCTTAGACCTGTGCATGAACATGAATATAAGGGATATTATCCCTCATTCAGTTCAGTATTTTGATACAGACATCAGATTATGAACTATGTGCAGAACACTATTCAATTTCGAAGTAATGATTAAAGACTGACAATTACAGCTCCTGCCATGGGCTTTAATTACCCATAGCAAATAGAAAGTCCTGATTATAAATCTGCTTTAATTAAAAAGCGATTTAGTGGGAGAGAGCTCTGAAAAACAGGTTTTAGTATGGTCTTGTGCTAAATGAGGACCTTATCCAAACAGAATAAAATATTATAAAAACAATGCCTGCTCCCAGGCAGAAAAAAACAACATCACCGTCATTGTTTTATTTTCCATAACCCTATACATTATGAAAAGCTCATTCCCGGGCACATAAAAAGGAGTCAGGCGCAAAAATGCAGATATAATAAATTTTTAAAGTTAATTCAAATTCATACAATCAGCCAAACTGTAATGAAGAAAATAAAGATGTCTAGGGAATAAATAACAATTTTTATGGAGCAAAATATGCAAGTGAGGATGAAAGAGAAAGGCCACAATTCCTCTAGAGAGAAAACAAGAGATGTGGCTTGTATAACCTACAAACAAACAAGCTAATTAAGAAATTATCATCGCCGTCAATCAAAACTGCCACATAGGCCTACTGACTGCTACAATAAAACAGGCAGGGGCAACGAGTGTATTAACTAAAACTAGAACTATTAAACATTTCTTTTGGTAATTGAAATAAAGCTGAAATAAATTAAAATATAAATATTAACTTGATAACTTAAAAAAAAATAGAAAAAAAAATAGAATAAAAGCAAATAGGTTTAAGTTAAAACAATAAATTAAAGCACAATTACTAAGACTGAAATATAAATAAAGATATATGTAAATGGTTAAAAAATTACTACCCATTGTTGCTACCCATTCTGGGAAATTCTGCTTTACTTGAGTATATAAATATTTTTGTTGACTTTTCATTCAATTGATACTTTTGACATTTCTCCAGAAATACAAAGTGCAAAAAATAACAGCAGGAAAAGATATGCTGATCGGTCATAGCAGTATCCCATTCGCTAATGAATCTTTTGATAAATTTGGTTCCTTTGAATCTGTCAAACCTGTTCACAAAGAGATATGAATGATTAATTTCACGAATCTTAAAGGGATAGTTCACCCAAAAATGAAAATTTGATGTTTATCTGCTTACCCCCAGGGCATCCAAGATGTAGGTGACTTTGTTTCTTCAGTAGAACACATATGGTGATTTTTAACTTTAACCGTTGCAGTCTATCAGTTGTATAATGCATGGCAATGGTAACAAAATCTATGAGAGTAAAAAAAAACATGCACAGACAAATCAAAATTAAACCCTGCGGCTCGTGACGACACACTGATGTCCTAAGACACGAAACGATCAGTTTGTGCGAGAAACCGAACAGTATTTATATCATATTTTACCTCTAATACACCACTATGTCCAACTATCTTTGGGCGCGCGCACGGCATCCGGTGCGTGAGGTGTGTACGCACTCTGGCGTAGTTTACGCAAGCGCCGGAAGTGATCTCTCGCGCGTATACGTCACTCATTGGTTACACAGTGCACAGTCATTGTAGGTACGACGGCTAATCAAAATGGTACTTACTTGCACTTATCCGGATTGTTCAAACCGACTTAAAACTAAAAGATTACATTCTCTCGCGCGAACTCATTCGGGAGTGGTGACTTTCCACGTATTCCCAACTTCTGAGCCTGCTCGCCTGAAGTTATGGTTGATTGCTCTTCGGCTGGATATCAACACACCCATGAACGTAAACTACACCAGAGCGCGTACACCCCTCACGCACCGGATGCCGTGCGCGCGCCCAAAGACAGTTGGACATAGTGGTGAATTCAAGGTAAAAAATGATATAAATACTGTTCGGTTTCCGGCACAAACCGATCGTTTCGTGTCTTAGGACATCAATGTGTCGTCACCAGCCGCAGGGTTTAATTTGGATTTGTCTGTGCATGTTTTTTTTACTCTCATAGATTCAAACTCTTGATTTCTTCATGCCCTTTGTTTCTGCTATAGCTCTAATTGACTTCCTCTTTTCTTTTAGCATCTAAATTGCTTGCTTTTCTCTCGAAGTCAGCTCCCTTGTCTTCATCCTGGTTTGTGTGTGTCGTCATTGAATGCAAGACTCAGAATTCAAAAGCAATGGATATAACTGATACGACATATTCCCTGCTTTTAATACCTAAACAATTAATGCAACAGGACACCGCTGATCACTTAGAGAGAT
>NW_015642846.1:94436-96960 GCF_001515625.1 Sinocyclocheilus rhinocerous | reverse complement strand
CTCAAGGCAGTTGGACATAGTGTTGTATTAGAGGTAAAATATGATATAAATACTGTTCGGGTTCTCGCGCAAACCGATCGTTTCGTGTCTTAGGACATCAGTGTGTCGTCACGAGCCGCAGGGTTTAATTTTGATTTGTCTGTGCATGTTTTTTTTTACTCTCATAGATTTTGTTACCATTGCCATGCATTATACGACTGATAGACTGCAACGGCTGGAGTTAAAAATCATCATATGTGTTCTACTGAAGAAACAAAGTCACCTACATCTTGGATGCCCTGGGGGTAAGCAGATAAACATCAAATTTTCATTTTTGAATGAACTATCCCTTTAATCCAGATCTTGAGAAGCACACCAAACAATGTGTAACATCACTTGGGGTTCTCAGACCGCGCATCCAGGTAAATAATCGTATTGTATTGTATCGTATCGTATCTCCAGGAAACGTGAAGCTGGAAGTAGGACTACACTGTAAGGTGCACTCTTAAAAATAAAGGTGCTTCACCATGCCATAGAAGAACCTTTTTGTCTGAATGGTTCCATAAAGAACCTTTAACATCTGAAGAACCTTTCTATTTCACAAAAGGTTCTTTGTGGCGAAAGAAGGTTCTTTAGATTATAAAAAGGTAAGAAAGATATGGTTCTTTAAAGAACCTTTGACTGAATGGTTCTTTGTGGAATCAAAAATGGTTCTTCTATGGCATCGCTGTGAAGAACCTTTTAAGCACCTTTATTTTTAAGAGTGTGGGTGGATGGGAAGAAGGGGGCACTCTAGATCATAATCAACATTTTATTACCGTTTCCAAAAATACTCACTTACACCCTTAACACTATAGGCTACATGTCACATACAACAAAGTACCACAAAGTACCATGTTTTTACTATAGTGTTTTGAACATGACCCAGAGTGAAGCAGGCAGTATTTAGTTTATTAGTTTGGAAAGTGCATGACATTCTAGGCCAGTCTATTCATGAAAACATGGTATGATATCTGTTTATTCAGTGTATCTGTGACACTGGAGTATGGTTACATTATTATACACGTTCCCCCGGTTTCACAGACAAGGCTTAAGCTAGTCCCAGACTAAAATGCATGTTTGAGCTGTCTCAACTGAAAATATCTTGCTCTGACATATCTTAAAATATGTCAGTGTCATTGTTCTGTCAAGATGCACACCTGTAAATTTTTCTTCTAAGGCATTTTTGTAAAAATTGCTTAAATCTCTTAATTTAACTAAGGCCTAAGTCCTGGCTTAAGCTAAGCCCGGACTGGTTTGTGAAACCGGGCCATTATATATTAACCTATAGTAACCCCAATATTTTTTTTACTCTGCAGAAGTAAAACATCATACAACATGAAGTTGCATAAATAATGACACATTTCCTTTTTTTAAAAATAACTCCAGCAAACCATCACTCAGCTATAGGCTACCATTGATACAATTATTGCATTATGTTAATTATACCTTTACTTTTTGATACTTGGGAAGTTTTATTATCAGTTACTTTATATTTTAACTATTTTTAATGAGCCATTTAACTGACATATTTTACTGTTACTTAAGTATGATGATACAACACAGTTCACTAGCATTAGGCAATACGTTTTCCCATTGAGCTTTGAGGTGGGGGAAATATTTCCAAGCAAGAGCAGACCACCAGACATACCAGAGGAAGCCAAAATATAAGCACTTTTTGTTTGTGATTGTTCAAGTCTTTTCACCACAGGGACTTCTTTTCAGCTCTCAAAATGTTGATTATGTCCTGAAAAGGTTCATAAGCAATCTACCACAGATGTATGCAATAAAATCACTGAGCAACTGTGCACAATATGAGAGGATAAAATCAATGAGCCTTCCTTAATTAAAATCCCCTTATATTTTTTGTTTATGTCTCTTTCACAGATTAAATGTAATGAAAACAGATCTGGACAGCAGAACTAATGCTTTCACTGTTCACTGTGCTGTAAGGATAAATCATCTTTGCTGTAGGGACCATTAATCTATTCTCGGTGTGTCATGTTAGATCAAGAGAGAAATCAGATTTAAAAAAACAGATCTGAAAAAAAATAAATAAATCTTTTAAAAATATCGAATAGGTTGTGCGATTATTGTCTTAAAAAAATTCCCCATGTTTTCCGTGCAGATGCGGTGGTGACGCGTTCATGTGGCGCTGCCAATAACGCACATAAAAGCTGTCAAAGACAACAGAAGAACACATTGTCTCACGTGCACACTGTAGACTTGTGTGGCATATAACGGTTACAGTAACTTGGGACGATATCAAACAAATAAATATGGAATAATCACTCTTTTCTATATTATAGTGCTTTGGTGTCTCAGACCTCGTTCACTGTAATTGCAATGAAAAGGAATTTGGGATGGGACACGATTTTCGAATATTCGATTAATTGATTTAATTGTAGAATATCGAATAGGTTGTGCGGTGGTGACGCGTTCATGTAACGCGCTGCCAGTAACTTGGGACGATATCAAATAAGAGTTCTGTGTGGACCACAACCCC
>NW_015642846.1:86119-94297 GCF_001515625.1 Sinocyclocheilus rhinocerous | reverse complement strand
TGGCTGAATCCGTATTCTGAAAGGCGTGGGAAACAAAAAATGCTTCTACGGAGCCACTAAAGGGACATGGTTAGCCGCTTGCTAGGGGTAACCTGTTACATTACAGTACATAACATATCACTTACCACATAAACAGAGTAAGGAGAGATGACTGATAGGATGATGGCGAATGATTGAGCACCACTAACAAACACCTAATCTTGTAAAATGTGTGGTACGTAGTGTGATTGCGAATCTCGAAAGTGAAAGTAAAAAACAATAAAAAAACAAAAGGCGTTCATAAGCGATTTCAATGCCCCGCATATTAATAACGGCTCCCTGATGCCCACAGTTTATATACAGTATAATTACCCAACGATATAATTGCGACAGAAGACATTGAAGTATATTTTTCCTCCCATCTCGTATCTATTCCCTTTGGGGTTCCATTTTTTAGAATGGAAATGTCCTAGCCTTATGAGCAGTTGATTTATGCTAATCGACAGACTGTTATGTTAATAAGTGCCATCATTTGGTTATGTTTATCATATTAATATGTTACAGGTAGCCTATCTTCTGAATTAAACAGTTTATCATACAGATTGAAAGCTTGAAGCTCGTCTCTCTCTGTTTATGGGTGTTTGTGCATGCATGCGGGGAGGGGTGCGATTTTCGAATAATAGTCGAATACCCAGCGATTTTCGAATATTATTTTTGCTTGGAATGCCCATCCCTAAAAGGAATATTCCTTTGGAACAACATGAGGGTGAATAAATGATAACAGAAGAGGCTAAACTGTCCTTTTAACAGTTCCTTTCTTTTTATAATTTCCTTCTTATAAGCACTTAAGAAGTTCTTAAAGGTTTGTTCTTAAGAGAAGAAGGGAACACAAACAGTGTTTGGTTTCCTCCCCATGTAAATTTGCTCATAAAGTATAGCAATTATGCTCATGGATGTTCTACATGAATAAATAAAAATATTAAACAAACACTAAAAACAGAGAGTAAGACCCTGACTGTATTATTTCACAGCTGTATAAAGACCAAAGAAATAGTTAAAATTTTCATCCCAATGCTTTTCATAAATATTTGTTGATTTCATCTCACAATAATGCTGATATTACTTAATTACCATTATCATGTGCTCATTAGATTTGAGTGGTTTGGCACGCTCAGCCTGGCCCTGTAGATTACTCTCGGCATTCAAACTATTTCATAATTAATATTCCAGCCTCATTTATTCACATATGTCTGGGCTTCTCATGATGAAAGTACTTTGTAATTATTCACGCTGAGTTTTGAAATTGACTTTTTCCTCACATTCTCCAAATCCCTTTTGTGATTGAGAGAAAAGCACAGGTTGCACTGACATGTCCTGCAGGGGTGTAACCTCCTACAAGTCTGCGCTGTGTTCAAAAGCCGAGAGCTCCTCTTCATCTTAGCAATCACTACCGTTTGATAAAAGTAATGGGTTCTGGCATAAAAAAACAGACTACAGAAGTAAGTTTTTATTCAGAATTTAAGCACAGTTTGTGCCAGCAAATATACATCAAAACAAACAGAAGTTGAAACTGGTACTTTTTGGGTGCGTGTTAGTTCCCGGCTTGCATGCATGATCACATCTCTCAGTGTCCTCCACAGATTGTTACTGTGGGGTTAAGAGTCTGGCCCTTGCTAGATAACTGTGTGTCCGTCTCCACAGGGGCAGCTGGAGTGGTGGCGTGTGGTCAGTCAGACTGGTGCCCTGAACGCTAATTAGGCTCATAACAGAAATCCATGAGGATTCGTCATGCCTCTAATTACCTCCTCACCGTGCCTGGTGGGTCCATATCGCGGTGCTGTCGCACATTAATGAGCTACGTCTCAAATCGAGCTTTTTCCAGATCGAAATAATTAAGACAATGTTATACACGGCTGTATCTACTCATCTCTGCCCTGTCTCTAGCCAGGTTGTGTAGGTGGTTAAGAGTCAACCTGACCTGAATGATTGCCAAAAATATTAACTTGGCTTATGACCTTTGCATCTTTTTTGAACACTCTGTTCTTCATTTTTATTTTATACTTTTGGCTTTATGCTTTATTGAGTCAAAGATGTCTAGGTTGCCTGGGGGAGATTTAAAAATGGATGATTCTTAAGCCTTGATTTTAGATCAGTGATCAGCATAATACTATTCCATTTATGTTCATTAAAAATACAATATGAAACTGCCATTTTGAAAAAGCCCTACCCCCAGGCACAGGGCCCTTCAAATGTGAGATTTGAAATCTGCCATCTTTGTTCATGGGATTTAAGGTCAGAAACCATAAACACTATGTGACAAATAAAATATATAATGGCATGCTCACTGACAGTCCCCAACACTTCACTATTAAATATCCTGAGCTGTGAAACAAATGTGTCTAAATGCTTCTAAGAGTCCCTTTAAAAAAAGAATTTGTCGCTGATAAAACATTCACTTTAATATATAGAAATATTATCAATATATACCATTTAAACGTTTGGGGTTAGTAACTTCTTTTTTTAATGCTTTTATCATTAATGCTTTTACTCAGCAAGGATGCATTAAACTGATCAAAAGTTGAAGTAAAATCGTTTACATTCTTACAAAAAAAAAGAAAAAATAATTTTAAATAAATTGCATTCTTTTGAACTTTCCATTAATCAGAAATGCATAAAAAAGGTATATCACAGTACCCATGTCACGCCCATGAGCTGTCTGTGTGTGTTTTTTCTCCCCACGTGCTCCCCGTGACCCAGTTTATGTGTGATTGTCTCATTTGATTCAGATGTGTCTCGTTAATTAATTAGTTCAGTCTTGATGTGCTTCGTGTGTCTCCAGCCTGCCCTGTGTTTGGATTATTGGACTGTTGTATATGATTATCCCTCGTCTCCGCGTTCCTTGCTCCTCTCTGTAGCAATCGTGACAGAACACCGGACCGACAAAAGGTTTATTGGCGTGTTTTTTGTTTCCCATTGTTTCCCCATGGATCCCCTCGCCGCTGTGCCGTGTTTCCCTGCGTTTGGATTATTAAAGTCTGTTGTTTATGATTATACCTCGTCTCTGCGCTCCTTGCTCCTCTCTGTAGCAATCATGACAACCCACACAATATTAAGCAGCACAGCTATTTTCAACATAATAATAAAAATATGTACAGTCATGGCCAAAAGTTTTGGTAGTGACATAAATGTTGTGTTTTGCAAAGTTTACTGCTTCAGTTTTTGTAGATTATTTTTCCACGTTTCTATGGTATACTGAAAAACAATGATAAGCATATCATACGTTTTAAAGGCTTTTATTGGCAAAAAATATATAATGGGTCATAGGCGCAGGAAGTGGGGGTGCTGCAGCACCCCCTGTTTTTTTCTGTGGGCAACTGTTTAACTGTTAGGAATAAAAAAAAAAATCGGAGTGTCTATTTACACTAAGTGCAAATAGCCCACCTTGTTGGCAGAGGCTATTTACACTAACTCCACACACCAACGTGTGACTGGGCTAGTCAACATTACAAAAGACGGTCATCAGTCGTCAGATTCAGTGGCGTAGATGGTAAAGTGTGTGTCATAGGCTACTCATTTTAACGAGATCGACCCGGGTTCGAATCTGCCTTTTGGCAAACTAATTCACAAATTTGTACATGCACAACTGAAGCCTGACAACAAGTGACAATGACAAACAAGCCTGCATGCTCATCCACTGCAGTTCTCAAATAATAAAATCTAGGGTGTCAATATTCCACTGTGGCCCGATGGAAAACAACTCCTGGCTCATGCCCTCAGATAATCTGAGTCTGAAACCCCTTCTTCCTCAAACCTTTCATTTCTGCCTTGAGCCATTACACAGTCATTAAAGTGTACTTTCAGAAGTGAAACCGTTTGTGAAGATACTCCTCAGCCTGCCTTTAAGGTGTTGTGTCAACCTACATCTTAACAGGAAAACTTGTTTTGGGAAGTCCAAGTCATTTTAGACAATCAGTTTTTTAGAACGGTTGAATCACTTCTAAAATTGGTTGTGACAATTTTGGAATGAACTTTGCAAGGGCCATCCCACAAAATCTCACCACATCTTTTTGCTCACTAGGGTGAGCATTTTCTGATTGCCTTGATTTTGCTCGGACCAGATTTCAAGCCATCTGGCCAAGGTATTTCATCTCCTCGAGGGCTGTTCAGCATTTCTTTAGATTTTCTCTGAAATTCTTCTATATAGTTCTCAGGTCATGCTGCTTATTTATTTTTTGCCCAGACATCCTGAAAGGCCATTGAATAGCTGTCTTACCATCCTAATACAGACTTGTTGAGGTTATCCTACAAGGAAAACAAAAGAATTCTGCGTTTGACAAAGGGACTGTGAAATGTATAAAGAAACTGGCTTCCTTCATCTAGTTTGAGATGCCAGAAGCAAAAGCATTTTACTTTGATTCATGGGATTTCTTTCACTGTAGCTGTTAATGTTCTTTCCTCACTGCTGTGTTTAGATCGCACAGGTGAAAGCAAATTCATGTTTGACTTTCCAACAATCAAAAAGGGTTTGATCTACAGCAAAGGTACCTCTTTTTGATTCTGATTCATTCTGCTTTCTCGTTCAGTTCAGTTATATATACACTCACCGGCCACTTTATTAGGTACACCTGTTCAATTGCTTGGTAACACAAATTGCTAATCAGCCAATCACATGGCAGCAACTCAAAGCATTTAGGCATCTAGATGTGGTGAAGACGACTTGCTGAAGTGCAAACCGAGCATCAGAATGGGGAAGAAAGGGGATTTAAGTGACACTGCTGTGTGTGTGCGCACTTAGGATGGGTTAAATGCAGAGCACTAATTCCTAGTATGGGTAACCATACTTGGCCACATGTCACTTCACTATTTAGATTTTGCCCAGACATCCTGAAAGGCCATTGAATAGCTGTCTTACCATCCTAATACAGACTTGTTGAGGTTATCCTACAAGGAAAACAAAAGAATTCTGCGTTTGACAAAGGGACTGTGAAATGTATAAAGACCAAAACTGGCTTCATCTAGTTTGAGATGCCAGAAGCAAAAGCATTTTACTTTGATTCATGGGATTTCTTTCACTGTAGCTGTTAATGTTCTTTCCTCACTGCTGTGTTTAGATCGCACAGGTGAAAGCAAATTCATGTTTGACTTTCCAACAATCAAAAAGGGTTTGATCTACAGCAAAGGTACCTCTTTTTGATTCTGATTCATTCTGCTTTCTCGTTCAGTTCAATAAAGTGGCCAGTGAGTGTGTATATATATATATATATATATATAAGCTGAAAACATGTACTGATGCTCAAGAAGGCAACACAATGCATTAAGAGAAGGGGGGTGTAAACTTTTTAAATTGCATATATATATATATATATATATGTGTGTGTGTATGAATTTATTTTATTCAGTCATAATTTTTACTCAAGATAAACACCCTTTTCAGTTTTACTGGATAACACTTTCCAATAAGTATAAAAATAAATTAATTAACATAATCAATGCATTAGATATACAGTAGCTATCATGAGCTCACAATCAACAATACTTTTACAGATTCTATTTAGGCAATCAATTTAGGGCTGGGCGGTATATCGAGTTTGTACGATATATCGATATTGTCTTTATAAACAATTCGATAGGAGGCAATACCATTTATATCGATATACAGTAGTTTGATACGAGCGCATCTGAAAATATAGCGGATGACACAGACTGAGCTAACAGCTGCTGAGGAGAAAGTGCATAATCCAATTTGTTCTAAACATGTGACAATCTTCATATTAAGGCCTTTAAAAACTGGTAAGACATAGTTTATAGTTTCGTTTCGCATATTAGTTTAAGCGGCTCGGCCCGTCATATGCTCTGACAGAAAAGCTACATGTACTGCTGACAGAGACACTATAGGCTACTCGCACTGTTTAATGTGTTTGAGATGTGCTGTCTTCCTGAATGGATAACTTACATTTCACAGGTATATTATCCATCTGTAAATGTTAGAAAGCGATGTAAATATTTCCATTTTTCTGTCAGAAGTGCATGAGCCTTCTGCTCGATATACAGTAGTTTGATACGAGCGCATCTGAAAATATAGCGGATGACACAGACTGAGCTAACAGCTGCTGAGGAGAAAGTGCATAATCCAATTTGTTCTAAACATGTGACAAGCTTCATATTAAGGCCTTTAAAAACTGGTAAGACATAGTTTATAGTTTCGTTTCGCATATTAGTTTAAGCGGCTCGGCCCGTCATATGCTCTGACAGAAAGGCTGCATGTGCCGCTGACAGAGACACTAGGTTACTCACGCTGTTTAATGTGTTTGAGATTAGGATTATGTTCTCCATCTGTAAATGTTAGAAAGCCATGGAAATATTTCCATTTTTCTGTCAGAAGTGCATGAGCCTTCTGCTTTGGGATTCTCCGCTAAACTTCACAGACTTCAGTGAACGCGCGCATGTGCGACAAACAGACAGAGCTCAATTAAATAGGAGCGCAATAATTCTGACTAAAATAAACATTTCGCTGAAATATTTGCAGTTGGACAATGAATGCGATATGTAGAATTTTTAACCTACAAGTAAGTCTATTTTTATGATAAGACTGACTGTAAAGTGACTGTAATGGGGCAATCAAAATAGCCTAACGCAACTCTGTGCTTTTGTTCTCATTTGTTTTCATTTTTAATTTAGTGAATTTAACTTCCGCTTTAAAAGCCTTATTTTTGTTTTTAGATTGCAATGTTACAATGTTAGAATGAAATGTGATTTTAACCCTTTTTTGCACATAATATAAAGGCTTACGTGGTTGCATTCACTTTATTTGTTTTCATAGCCTTTAATATGTATTGTTTTGTTGGACAACATTGGGCGGTAAGTGATATATATATATATTAAATACAAATTTTTTTAATCCACATACAAAAATGAAAATACCGAGATATATACCGTATATCGCAAATCGGCCAAAAAATACAGAGATATGAATTTTTGCTCATATCGCCCAGCCCTAGTAATCATATACAAATATACAATTTATGTTAGTCAATGCAATATGAATGAACGTTAATTAATGATGAATAGTATTTTAATAAATGAACATGACAAAGATTAATGAATGCCATTGTTTGCTGTTACATAACTATTGCATTAAATAATGCTAATGAATTGAATAATTTTGTGTAGTGTTACCCAGCAATTTGTTGAAAAATTGAAGGTGGTTTCCTATAGAAAACTGTAGAAAGTTTCAAATTTCACTATTTAGGATATGGTCCCTTATTACAGTAATACTATAATACTGAAGTGTATCACACTGGTGAACTAATTTCACATCAAGCTTACACCTATACGGCAGGGCTTGGAAGTGTACTACTGATTCTTGATTACTGGCTCTGCCATGTGGATAAATGCTGTAAATCTCTAACTACTGAATTTTGGCAGTCTGACAGTATTTTTTCATTGTTCCACTGAGATCCCTTTTACATCATGAGTTTGCATTTATCTAAAATGTGCCAAAGAACCCCAACAACGCTCTTATGTCTGCAGTGCTTTCATTCATTTCTCAAGTAATTGAAGCAGAAACAAGAGAAAAGTGCCTTTTACAGGGATTTGGATGAAGAGTACAACAAAACAACTTAGAAAAAAATAATGATAGCTTTTGCAGTGTCATTATCTGCTGTAGCACCAGTGGAGCAGTCAGGTAAATTGCTTTGGATGGAAGTAAAGGTTCAATAAAGCAAGCCCCTCTGGCATTTTTTGAGATGTGCATCTTATTTAATACATATCAGATGGCTTGATGAGCCTCTATTATGTCTGTTGGCTCATGTACGGTATGACTGATGTAATGTGATTTTAGGTAGGAGACAAAACAAGGAAGGGTGAAAAGTTACAAATCAGGTTAGGCAAGAATTGGCAATTGATCAGTAGAGTAGACAATACCTTAACAGTATCCTTCTTAAAACCTTCACGCCATACTGCTTTGTTTCAAGAAACTGTCATGTGGATCGGACAATTCAATATTAAAGGGGTCATATGATGCGATTTCAATTTTTCCTTTCTCTTTGGAGTGGTACAAGCTCTTGGTGCATAAAGAAGATCTGTAAAGTTGCAAAGACTAAAGTCTCAAAACCAAAGAGATATTCTTTATAAAAGTTAAGAGTCAACCACGCCTACCTAAAACGGCTCATTCTAACACGCCCCCACATATCTACATCA
>NW_015642846.1:73848-84700 GCF_001515625.1 Sinocyclocheilus rhinocerous | reverse complement strand
AGAAAGGCGGGGCATAGAGGAGAAACAATAATGTATAGTCTGTGGAAAATAATGTGTTTTTTTAACCTTAAACCGCATAAACACATTTCATTACACCAAATACACAAAATAATGTTCTTTTTAGCAACATCATATGACCCCTTTAAGAGTGAGATGAGTATTTGCATGCAAAGTTAGAAGTTACTCAATGTATTCAATAATGTGGTGGGCCAGAGTGTTCGGTCGAGTATTTGGCCGTACTTTCATCCAAATGAGCAATTATATCAGGGCTGAGAGGAAATGAGAGATTATACTCTATTACGCTGTCCACTTTGTGCGCCCTCTCAGAGAATAATGAACTTTGAAAATGATAAATGTCCTGATGATTTAGTTGCATAAGAGTACAAAGCATTAATAAAGCCATCTTTTCTCATGCAGTCAATTCTCTCAAATGTTTTATCCTGCTTTGCATGAATTCTCTTTTGGTCTTCTAATGCATTAGGAGATCACTCAAGATACTCGATTTTCATAATGGTGTTTAGAGATTTTTACCAGAATTGACAATTCCCAGTTATTTTAACACAATTATCACACAAACAGGGAACTCTTCTGACTGACTGCATCATCACCCATTTTCTCATTTGGTTTGAAGACACAAATTACTTGAGAAAAAAAAGGCCTATTTTTCCATATCGTATGCAAAAAGCAGTGTTAAATGAGTGGTAAATCTAAATATGCAGCATTCATAAGACAGGATTTGCACCCAATGTACACTATAATCACAGGAGGTCAGTGCTAATGTTAGGGTAGATCGTGTACAGTTGGAAGACTTTACTTTTTACATTATCACACAAAAACTAGTTAAAACATAATTTTTTAATGTAATATTTCTTTCATTTCTTTACTAAAGAAATAATGATCAATAATACAAATACATAGTTCATATTTTCCATAGTTCATAAAGACAAGACTTTTGAGTGTCACATTTAAAGTTTTGATTTCAAATGTTAAAATGTCTTAAAGATATCGTTCTATAAAAATAATTTTACTTCTCTTCTTTATTATATACAACTGATAATAAAGAGTTAAACAGCCCACATTTCATCAGTAAATCACTGAACAATTATAGTTCAAAAGGGATAGTTAAAAAATGGGGATAGGGATAGTTCAAAAATGATAATTCTGTCATTAATTGTTCACCCTCATGTTGTTCTAAACCTGTAAGACCTTCGTTCATCTTCAGAACACAAATTAAGATATTTTTGATGAACTCCGAGAGCTTTCTGACCCTGCATAGACAGCAGTGCAACTGACACGTTCAAGGCCCAGAAACGTAGTAAGGACATCATTAAAATAGTCCATGTGACATTAGTGGTTCAACTAGGGCTGTGCAATTAATCGCATGCGATTGTCATGCGCATCTCGTCAGTAAAGCATCCGATTAATAAATCCCAATCGCATGCGATTAATTGCACAGCCCTAGGTTCAACTGTAATGTTATTAAGCAACGAGAATACTTTTTGTGCACAAAAAAAATTTAAATAAAAAAATAACGACTTTATTCAACAATTTCTTCCATGTCAGTCTTCAACGCACATTCACGAGAGTATCACGACGTGAAGACATGAGAGTAATTAATGACACAATTTTTGTTTTTGGATGAACTATCCCTTTAAGAGTTTTAATTAGGAAAAGTTCATCTCTAAAACATTTAACAACTATTTTAAATTACAAAAATACTCTTTAGTAGAAAAAACTGCTTAAACCAGTGTATAACTCAAATAACATTGCTCAGTCAGTAATTGAGTAACTCGCTCATTCACATACTCATTAATCAACTTCCTCTTATTTAATTACTAATTGTGGTGTCAAATGCAGTTGTGGCTCCATCAGTTCTTTCCAAATGTTTAGGCCTTGACAGCATCTGACACAATAGGATTCTACTGCAGGTACAGTTGTAAGAGGGGGTTTCATCTTTGCCAAACTGACCACCCCGCACCCCTCTAAATTGCATGATAACACTGAAGTGTACCTTGTTATGAAATATGGCAATTTTTAGAGGATAGACTAAGGATAATAAAGATCAAAGTTCCATTTTATGGTCATAAAAGAACAAGAAGCTATTCAGTGTTGAAAGAAGGAAGTGAAGTAAAAATCTTACCCCTAAAAATAGACTTAAAAAATAGACTGTTCTAACTCAGTCTACCCTACTATCTCTGACAGAAATGAAAACGAGGCTGTGAGGGATAGAAGCACAGTATGTTCAATGGATTGTACTGTTGTTTAAGCAACATGCCAGTTGTTCATGAAAAATCTTTCCAAAAACCTTTCAGCAGACAAAGACATAAAAGTTCTGAGTTTTGAAAACTGCTTGCATGCCATTGTAAAGACTAGGTCTATTCATCACAACCTTATTTTCATCTACATGAAATTCAATATTGTGCTTGCTACAACTTAGGCACTTTTGATGGGTCAGTAAGCAATGGCCGAGCATCCACCCAGAACAACCTCAAGCTTCTAGCAACACCTTAGCAACCACCCACAATAACCTAGCAACCATGTGTCAGCAGAATAAAATACACAGAAAACACTGTAGTGACTACACTGCCCTGGAAACCACTTACAACAACCTATATAGTAGCGGAGTACAGTTTGCATGTGCAAACAAACTAGATGACCTTTTTTTGACCTCAGCGAATATGATTAATGACGAAATAAAAGCACACAACATATTATTTTTCTATCCACAGCATTAGATCTATTTAATAAATATTACTTATGTTTTGAAACTTTAAAGGGGTCATGACATTGACATTGCATACAGAGATAATGGCATGTTTTTAATAATAATTATTATTAATTAATAATATTTTTTTTCCCCTTGAGGATCACTTATAATGTTATTCAAGTTTTTTTCCAATATCTTCAAAAGTTATTTTTTTCTTGTGTACATTTTACTGTAAATAAAGTGTGTGTGTGTGTGTGTGTATATATATATATATATTAGTGCTCAAACGATTAATCGCATCCAAAATAGTTTGTTTTCACATAGCATATGTGTGTGTACATAGAAAGTTGAAAGGAACAGCATTTTTAATTGATGAATTAATTTAATTGTAGTGACCCAAAACGTTTGAACAGTATAATGTAGTGCTGTCAAACGATTAATCGCATCCAGAATAAAAGTTTTTGTTTACATAATATAGGTGTGTGTACTGTGTATATTTATTATGCATATATAAATACACATGCATGTATATATTTAAGAAAAATATGTTATGTTTATATATTAAATATATTTAATAAATATAAATATATATTATATATATACTGTATGTGTGTGTATTTATATATACATAATAAATATACACAGCACACACACATATATTATGTAAACAAAAACTTTTATTTTGGATGTGATTAATCGTTTGACAGCACTAACATATATATATATATATATATACTGTGTGTGTGTGTGTATATATATATATATATATATAAATAAAACTTAGGATACTAAGCTATGGATATATATATGGACATGCATAATCCCACTTATAACATTCAATTTTAATCTATTGCTGTTTTTCATACATAAAGTGTGTTTATAAGATCAAATTTATTTGAATGAATTATAACATTTATTTGAATTAATGCTGTTGTTTCATCTCCTCCGTTTCTTTTTTCCGACTGTAATACAACAGTCATGTAAGTAATGTTACTTGTTCACTGCTGCTGGGTCAGCTATGAAACTGATAAAGTAAATTAGGCATTTATGTTTGTTGTGGAGTCAGTCAAATGCAAATATCTACAATGTTATGCTATCACAACTTTTTTCAGTCCTTTTAT
Organism: Sinocyclocheilus rhinocerous; assembly: GCF_001515625.1. Lineage (NCBI taxonomy): Eukaryota > Metazoa > Chordata > Actinopteri > Cypriniformes > Cyprinidae > Sinocyclocheilus > Sinocyclocheilus rhinocerous. Next base: position 80,872 of record NW_015642846.1, on the reverse strand, counting down.
GTGTCAAAAGATCAAAGGAAATTAGATTTATCATGTCATGACCTCTTTAAAGCACTATGAGTTATTCAAGTAATGCATGCCAAGGACTTTAGGAAGTTAGAAGTTTCTACTGGATCCTCACGGCAGAGCTGCCTTCAGGCCTGCTGTTTCTCATTTACCGCCTTTTATATATTCATAGGCATGGATCACAGGGTAATGGCCACTTTACCTAGGTGACATCTGTAGCTTTTTCATATATGTGACTCTCTGCAGTAAATCTTCAAACAACTTGCTGCATATACTCATGCACACTCTCTTTCACGCTGCCATTTTATCTTCATTTTCACAATTTTCAAACACACTTCTCTAAGTAAACCATCTGCTGAGTCGCACTGGCTCCGTGTCATCAGAGGATGATTGGGTTTATGGATTTGTGTATCTCTATTGAGCACTGGCCAAAGGGTAAGATGGAAGCGATGAAGTGCAAACGGCTTCCATTATCCTGAACTTTCCACTGATAACTCACTATTGAAACGAGTGCCGTACTTGTACCAGGCTCATGGATCATACAGGTTGACAAAAACAGAAATACCACAGCCATCTTAAAGAGGTCATAGCATCATTTTTAATAATTTTTGTTTTGCAGAGGTCCACTGATAATGTTAGACAAGGTTTATTGAACACACACAAATGTATTTTCAAAAGACCAGTATCCACCTTCTTTCTGTACATTAAATGATGCGCAATATAAAAATAAATATACGTTTAAAATGACTATGATTTTTCTTTGTTTTTAATTTCTTTACAAATGTCTCTCACATTTCATTCACTGACACTGTTTTCACCTTGGTAAACTAGCATACCAAGTTACCTAGCATACCAAGCAAATGTTCAGTGGAAAAGATGAAAATGAGGGATAGTTGTATAAATCTTTCACACAATAAATATTAATATTGATACTCATTATAACTGCAACTTTGGCAAATTAAGTCATATTTTTTAAGATGAATTTTCATATTACAGTCTGGATCTGGGACAAGGGTAATACAATAACATCTATACAAAGGATATTTGAAAAGATACAAAATAAACAATTAAATAAATAAATGTTAGAATTGGTTAGTTTTAATAAAAACCAAACAGAAGAAGGTCCTGTTGTTTTTCACACATTTGTGAAGTTAAAATGTGAACATCAGTTCAGCTCCTGTTTAAAAAGTGAGATGATGCAGTACAACACACAGGCCATATTGACAGGTGGAGAGAGCCGTTTCTCCCACCCCTTCTTAAGCCTGTGTTTTTCCGCGTGCGCTAGTCCGCTAGTGTCCGCTATGGTGCGCGTGACGTAAAAATCGTCATCGGAGAGTGTGCGCGGAGGCTCTGAGCGGACATCCGCGTGCCTCCTGCAATACCTCGGGGCAATTTTTTGTTCACATGTTTGTTTATTGTTCAAGCCGATCTACTACGCATGTATGGAACACGTCCGCGGAGCGGACAGTTTCGGTAGTATAATTGCAAGTATTCCGCGTACGCGGACATCGCGGACGCGGACTACTTGCAATTATACTACCGAAATTGTACGCATTGTACGGATTGTACGCGCGGAAAGTATAACACAGGCTTTAGACTCTATGCTCACGCGGGTTGCCAAATTGAGGAAATGCAACAGGAACGAGCGCAATTAGTTTATGAGTTGATTTATCTGCATTTCAATATGCCTCTGGTCTAAGGATTTTTAGATGAATGCAGAGGCTTTAAAGATCAGTTTGAATCTGCGATCTCTGACCCACTGCATTTGCTGGCTTCCATGGCTGCAATACGCTGTTTCCCCCACCAACTGGCAACCTGGGGTGTCGAAATACTTTTGGCCGGAATCACACAGACCCAAAAAAAAAAAAAAAAAAAAAACAGACATTCCGACACGGAACCATATTTCACAGTAGGGTAACTGAATCTCGTTTGAGAGTTAGTCTAGCTTCAGTCTAAAGAAACAGTATGAGTAAAATTGTCTATTGACGAAAGTCTTATATGTAAAAGTTTAGTGCACAGTGCAGACAAGTCTTTACAGTCTACAGACTGTACTGAGTCTACACAGTACAGAATTACAGATACAGAAACACAACGCACAAATTTCATAAATCGACACCAGATATTGTCTTCAAGATTAACGTTCATCTCCGAGGAGAGTGTAGAGAGCCAATTGAGCCTCGGCACTCAGAGTGTCATGGAGGCTCCTCCTGTGGAGAAGAGCTCACAGTGGACTGTCTACCACAGCTGGGCCCACAGTCTGACAACTCTACACCGGACGTCAATTTGTCCATCTCTAAGGACAGTGTGGAGAGACTGGAATTGTTGAGCCTCAGCAGCCAGGATATGCATTGCCTTAGTGTAGGCACATGCATCATTAAGAGAGGACCTATGGATAGCCAGGAAGGAGCGATGACGATTAATTCAATTCGAATAGCTTCTAAGAGCAGTCCAGCTTTACGCTTCCAGGTGAAGTGCCTGTTGAGCCAGTAGGGGCTTCAGCTTGCCTGAACCTAAAGACAGAATCCAGATTAGATGACTCTACACCTAACGTGTAGAGAGACTGAAATTGATTGATGTGTTTTTATTTTTATTTTTCCTCCGAATCCATTCGCTCCAAGATTATTGGAGAAGGAGGTTATGGCAAGGTGTGTGAGAGAATCCGTTTTTCCGATGGCAGAAATGTAGCATTGAGCTCTTACACTGAGATCTGCAAACACTGTCTTGATCAAAACATTGTTAAAGCACCTACAATAATTAATACTTAAATACTCAATTCTTCATGGTCAGGTTAAGGTTAGGTGTTCAATATACTACTTAGTAGTAATGGCTATGATTGCAGGCAATACAGAGGTGAGCTGGCATTTTGTGTCACAAAGTGTGTAAACCAGCATGTGGTGACTTATTATTGATCATGTGATTCTTCTAAGAATTGCTCAATGCTGAACATGTCTTGCTTACAGGAATACAGGCTTACTTCCCACCTGAACTCTTCATCTGTGGCAAATTCCACGCCGTCTCTACAAACGTCTGGGCTCTAGGAGTGTTGTTGTATGAGATGATGAACGTGTTCTCCATTTCACAATAGAATAGAAATCATGCAAGCCAAACCCCAGATTTATCTAAAGGTGAGAGAATAGCATTGATAACACACACATACAGCTTCTGCACAGAATTAACAAACACTGGTAGAGAATGTCTTGTCTAGCATAGTAAAACACATAATTAAATGTTCACCAACAGATGTTAGTGGTTAGAATTATGTGTTCAGAGATTTTAAAAATAATTGTAATATTCCCTTAACCTTAAATTAACCACATTACAGAAGCTGTTTTCGTACATGCCAACATTAGTGTCACATGGTCACGACTAACCAGCTCTCTCCTGAAAACAGAATGCTGTGATCTGATTGTCCAGTGCCTAACCCGTGATCCAACTGAACGGCTGACCCTCGAGCAGATCTTGCACTGGTTTCAAACAGTGGATCTAAAATGAAAGTAGTGAAATGACAGTGTAAGAGACAGAGTAGGAAACTACATTTTGGCTGTCATCTTCATTTCTGGATCAGAGATGTCAATTTAAAATATGAGTAGTGAACGGAGTTAATTTTTGTCATAAATGTACATATTTTTGGCATTAATATGGATTTAAATAAAAAATAATCATTTGTTTTATGTTACATTCAATCTTGCGTCCATATTTATGGTCATGTTATTCAAAGAAATGTTTGAAAAAAATGCTAAATTGTGCTAACATTAAACCATTAATGGACTGCACAACAGTCCCACAACATATTTTCATGTCTGATCAGGGCCATAACCACCAAAGACATTGAGGGGGACAAGTCCCCCCAATAATTAAATCAGCAAACTATTTTTAATTACGTGTGTCTGTGCTTTATTTTAAAAGTGTAGTTTTAGCTTGTTTTAAAATCAATATTTTACATGGATGTAATAAAAAGGGCCTTAAAAAGTATTATAGTTTAATATATATATATTAAACTATAATACTTTTTAAGGCCCTTTTTATTACAAACATTTCTTTGAATAACATGACCATAAATATGGACGCAAGATTGAATGTAACATAAAACAAATGATAATTTTTTATTTAAATCCATATTAATGCCATATACGGAATTAAACCAAATAACCTCTTTAAATGTTTCCATGATAAAGCATAGGCCTATATAAAATTAAATTGAATTAAACTGAATCTATTGTTAATAAAAACTGCCTTAAATCACATGCTTTATTGGTACAGTCGTTTTATTTAATGGAGAAAAACATCACGGAAATGTAAAATTCCGACCCGAAATCTGCCCGAAACGCACGTTTCAAAGTAGAATTACTGGCTATAGCATAATTTTTCAGAGAAACAGCTATGTAAACATAACATGTTTACTAAATATCTACAAACATATTGTTATGTTTTGGCTTAAGAAGAGTCAAACACTTACATACATCACCTTTAAGTTCCTCCGTCAGTCCGCGGTTTGGATTCAAATGCTTCGGTAGATTTGATTCTCCGGGGTTGCCAGGTCTGCAAAACAACCATTCCCATTCTATTCAAAACTATCCCAATCACGTTTTACCCCGAGGTTTTCTCTTCCGTTGGGAGATAAAACCACGGATTTGGCAACACTGATTACTCGCTCGTCGTAATGTCGCCATTTTTATAATTACTTAAGTCACTGTCACTATGATTACAGGTGATATTTGCGTAATCTTTCATACAGAGTAAACTAGTCAGTTTTAGAGTCACATCAGTTAATTGCCAGTCTCAAACCTTAATTTGGCCATTCGCGCACATCCTCGCCTCGCGAGACTTGCATTTTAAAGGTAAACAGTGCTTCAATGTTTAAAAAATGCACATCGGCACTCCTTCATGCTAATCCATTATGCAAATTGCGTTCCATTTCCATGACGTCACACAGCAGCCGTGATATCGCCGAGTCTTTCTGAGGATTCATATGCTATAGGAGTATCATCTGTGACAGAAGCACATTTTCTGAGTGAACTCGCAATACAGTGTCATGTGAGAGTTAGTCTAGCTTCAGTCAAAGAGACAGCACGAGTGAAATTGTCTTTTGACAAAAGTCTTCATATTTAAAGGCACAGTGTGCAGACTTTAGTCTACAGAGTCTACTACACAAAGTGCAGAATTGCAGATACAGAACCACAAAGAACAAATTTGATAAATTTACACCGGACAATATGTCTTCAAGATTATCGTCCATGTCTGAGGAGAGTGTAGAGAGCCAGTTGAGTCTTGGCACTCAGAGTGTCATGGAGGCTCCTCCTGTGGAGAAGAGCTCAACAGGTGAGATTAAAATTATGCTGGAAACTGTTCAACTCTGATTTACACACATCTCACAAATGAAGCAAAGCAATAGATGGGATATAACGTTAGTGGGGCTTGGAGTTATTTTTGTAGTGTTTCTGTCATTTGTTCTCTAGCATTGGAGAGCGTAGTATTTGATGTTCGCTGGTAATTAACACTAGTGGTCGACTTGTGATTTTTACAGTTTTAAAATTTACTAAATAGAAAAATTGAAATAAGAATGTAAGAAATATTCATGAAATAATGTAGGCCTATCTATTTGGAAAATAGATATAATTCCATTAACACCAAGAGTTAATGTTTCAGTTTTTTCATTAATTTTAGTGCCTATTTCAGTTAGTTGCCAAGGCAATTAAAAATGTTTTAGTTTTAGTTAATGATGGTAACCCTGGGTCATATTTGTCACTAATAGTATTTTCTATTTGTTTCTCTTAGTTTCAGAAAAACATGCCAGCAGGAGGAAGAAGAACACAATTTCGTCTTTCTTCAAGAAAGTACGTACGGCTGTGAAGCTTCCCTTCTGCTCCAAGAACACAGTGGACTGTCTATCACAGCTGGACCCACAGTTTGACAACCCTACACCAGACGTCTCTAAGGATAGTGTGGAGAGACTGGAACAGTTGAGCCTCAGCAGCCAGGATATACATTGCCTTAGCGTAGGCACGTTCATCATTAAGAGAGGAACTGTAGATAGCCTGGAAGGGTGGAGCGATGCCGCTTTATCCAGTTCGGATAGCTGCCAAGAGCAGTCCAGCTTTACGCTTCCAGGTGAAGTGCCTGTTGAGCCAGTAGGGGCTTCAGCTTGCCTGAACCTAAAGACAGCATCCAGATTAGATGACTCTACACCTAACGTCACCTCTGAGGACAGTATAGAGAGACTGAAATTGGAGGCTTCAGGTGAGAATAAAATTGCATTACAAACAGGGACATCCATGTAGCTATAACAGTAAAATGTCAACTATTTTCATTTCATTCAAGGTCAGAGATGTCTCTAATAGTTATTAAATTTGTTGATCTTAGTTACGAAAAAGGGTACAGAAGAACGTAGGAAGAGGAGAGGAATTCACTCTTTCTTCAAGAGCGTGTGGAAGGCTATGAAACAGCCTTTCCGCTGCCAGAACAAAGTGGAGCCTTTTGTGCCTCCGCCAGAACTGGATGACCCTGAGCTGTCACCTGTCCCAGAGTCTTCAGACTGCGTCCCAACTAATGGTAACGTTAAATCTGTGATCATTATAACAAGATAAATGTCATTGAAGTAATAAACTGTTTTCAAATAAGTTTATTTAAATATGCTTAAACTTAGTTTAAAGTTAGTTTGCAGTTAGCTGGCATCTGCTGTCATGTTTGTGCCTTGTTTTATTTATTTATTTTTTTCTATATTAATATTGTTTATTGTCACAAGGCACCAATTGTATAAATTAAGACTGTGCCTTTTAAGAATTAACCAACTAGCAGTTAGCCTAGTTGATTATTTTATTTCAATTTGAACTATTTGTTATGCAAATGACTTTGTAAGTTATTACAAATCTTGAAAAAAAAAAAAGAATAACTCGTTATACTGCTTTAAGCATTTTATGCAACTTCAAATGATCTAGCAAGCTTTTACAATATATAATATATTATATAATACAATATATAATATGTTCTCTTGTATGTGTGTTTTTCTCAGAATCCATTC
>NW_015642846.1:71115-72293 GCF_001515625.1 Sinocyclocheilus rhinocerous | reverse complement strand
AGAAGAATGGCAGATAATTGCCAAATGCTGATGTGCAAAGCTTGTCGCATCAAACGAAAAAGACTTGAGACTGTAAAGGTGCTTCAGCTAAATATTTAGTTATAGAATACTTATGCAATGTACTTATTTAATTTTTTTAATTTTTAATTAATTTACAAAGTTGTGACAATTCTGTTTTTGCTTTGTCAATATGGTGTATGGAGTGTAGATTGATGTGGGAAAAAAGTACATTTAGGCAGTTTAACATAAGGCAGCAACATAACAAAACGTGACAAAAAATGAATGGGTATGAATACTTTCGCAAGGCACTGTAGAGTCTACACTGGATGCGGCGCGACACGACAAATCCCCGACAGAAAACTGCTGCTGCGTTCTATTCATGACGTATCGACACAAATTTCAAATGATTTTCAACGGCCTTCTTTTGTTCCGCAGACGTTTTCCTCTTTTGTTTTTTATCCGCCATCTCTCTTTCTGTCGCTCGGCTCGCTAATGTCTGTCCTGTGCACTGAACTCTCTCTCCTCCACATCATGAGTAGACACGCCCCTTACTGCTGATTGGCTACAAGTTTGTTTTGCCCGAATCAGTTTTCTAAAGCGTTTTTGAAAAAGCGTTTACCCCACCTTTAAGCTCACATCATGTTTTATTAAAAAATCTTGTTTATTTTAAACAACCTTTTTAAATAATAACTGAAAAATATTTTATTTGAAGGTACCAAGTCAATCACAAAAAAAACAACACTAAAATCATCCAAGGCATTCATTCAATTTGATCAGTTATATATTCATAGTGAAGTGTCATTGTGAAGCAACACATATTCAAAAATCAAATCAAATAAACCAATAAAACAATTCATTCATGGGAATGAAGACAGAAACTATCCTCATTATGAAGCCTCTTATTAAATGGATGTCAACTTATCTAGTCTCTTAAAGAGCAGGTCATATGGTATTTTAAACTGTCCTAATATTGTGTCGGAGTCCCCTACAACAGGTTTAAATTGCATCTAAGGTCAGAAAACATTGTAATTTTCTCAGAATATACATTTAATATTAGAGTAGTTTGCCAATGATTTCGAAATGATTAGTTCCAAGCAAGTTCAGAGCAAACCCCTCCCTTCCATAAGCCCAGTGTTCAAACTATACCGTGGACTTTGGGGGAGCCCACTGGGTTTTTT
>NW_015642846.1:68738-70851 GCF_001515625.1 Sinocyclocheilus rhinocerous | reverse complement strand
ACTGATGAAACAATACAGTTTGTAAACCAAAATATGTCTATAGTAATGTTTGAAGAATGACAGACAAAAGACGCTCTGTCTTAACTTTTAATCAGAACGCAGAACAGCTCACAGGCGCAGCAGCCTAACTCGCTCGTCTTTCGAGCGAGTTAGGTTATATATTAATTATAATAATTATATATTAACCCTATAGCTGCCGGTGCAGCAAAATAAACAGCAATTTCACAATGATTATAAAGTCTGTGTGCTATACTACATTCTTTATTATTAAACGAAGTAATCAGAACAACGTCAGTCTACATTAATCGACACATTCTTTGGAAATAATGGGTTCACAGCGAATTATCTACAATATCTTTATTTATCGTGCACTTTTTTGATTAACAACTTTGCAGATTGTTTTCATTTAAGGATAGCTACGTTATAAACTGCAAAAGAGATATTTTCCAAAAAACCATATGACCTGCTCTTTAAGCCTGGAATACACTACACGATTTTTGCTCAGATTTTCCACCGATTTACAGTCTGGAGAAGTTGACGCTAGCTGCCAAAAGTCAGAGCCAGTCTGCAGATTTGAGTCGACTGATTTCATAGAAAATAACATATGATGGTTACAGACTCCAGTTTTTTAGCTTCAGACTTTGATTCCACCCAGTCAGAGGAGATCAAAACATGTTTGATATTTTCAGCCGATTTTAGAATGCATATTGTTTTCATTTCCTTACATTTCACGTGTCTCCTAACAACAACGTGCACGTTTCTGGATGAGTTTGTTGTGATCGGAACAACTTGAAGGTCTGATAGTGTGTGATCTTCAGTCGTTTAGTGTATGATGGCCAGTTTTTTGATGGCCAGGAAAACTGGCCATCATACACTAAACGACTGAGGATCACATCATACATTTTCCAAAAAACCATATGACCTGCTCTTTAAGCCTGGAATACACTACACGATTTTTGCTCAGATTTTCCACCGATTTACAGTCTGGAGAAGTTGACGCTAGCTGCCAAAAGTCAGAGCCAGTCTGCAGATTTGAGTCGACTGATTTCATAGAAAATAACATATGATGGTTACAGACTCCAGTTTTTTAGCTTCAGACTTTGATTCCACCCAGTCAGAGGAGATCAAAACATGTTTGATATTTTCAGCCGATTTTAGAATGCATATTGTTTTCATTTCCTTACATTTCACGTGTCTCCTAGCAACAACGTGCACGTTTCTGGATGAGTTTGTTGTGATCGGAACAACTTGAAGGTCTGATAGTGTGTGATCTTCAGTCGTTTAGTGTATGATGGCCAGTTTTCCTTTGTGACTATTTACAAGTTACAAAGGAAAACTGGCCATCATACACTAAACGACTGAGGATCACATCATACACTGGTGTTTTAAAAATCTGTTCAAATTTTAAAAGTCGTGTAGTGTATTCCTTTTTTCCTGGACAGATACAACAGGTTTCTGTTGGCTCCTTCTTTGAATGGATGACATGCCTCTTTCATCTTTGGGCATAAACTATAGTTATGTCTAGATTTTGTCATCTTAAAGCTGTGAAAATAAGTTATTAGCCATTTTATAAAGACTAACTTAAAGTGACAACCATCAGTTTATATGTAAAGTCTGTTTATGAAGTATTTACATAGACTTTCATTGTGGAAGAGCTTAAAGAGAGTACACTGAGCTTAATTAGAGCAGCAACCATTTTTAATACATTTCATGTAATATTTATTAAAATGACAAGACTTTGCAAAATAAATAATCTAGATCAGGTATTAAGTTTATACACATTTTATTATGAACAATTATTGTTAACAATATATATGGAATTATACTTTTTCTTATTAATGTCACACTGAAGCTGTGTGATTTTCATAGTAGTGCACCCTTTAAGCTCACCTTAAAATAATATGAAATCTTTAAAAATTACAGCATGTATAAAACCACAGACCAGCAATAAAATGTCAATTTAGAATATTATGGATTTAAAAGTACAAGCTAATAATGCCTGTGAAGTAATATATTAGCGTAGCACATAGGGATGTTAATTTCGGTTATTTTTCCCAACCGATGCTCGTTAACCGATTATTAACCGTTAACCGACAAGATTATTTTAAATTCG
>NW_015642846.1:57354-60000 GCF_001515625.1 Sinocyclocheilus rhinocerous | reverse complement strand
CTGCCGCGCGTCTACATTTGAAATAACGAACTTGAGCGTGCAAAAGACGCGATATGTGAACGGCCCCTTACCCCTGATTTACCCCTTATTTACACTGCACACGTCTGCAGCTAGTTACGGCTCCGACGCGGCTACCGGAACTGATCGCGGTCATTCTAGTCAATGCTTGTGTTTACACCAGACGCGCCGCGGCACGTTTCAAAAGTGTCCCAGAAGCGGCTCTCCGCGCCGCTTCGCTAAAGATAGGCGCCTAGTCTATTTTTGACGGACGCCGCGTCCAAACCGCTCAGCAAATACAAAAGTCAAAAAATCATGTCAATTTCAAAATAAACACCCTGTGCAGACTCCCGATCGTATTTCACGGTCACATATCTTTGGCAGGAGGCCAGAAATGGACGAAGACGAGCGGTTCATCTTCGAAATACAAAAACACATGGTGTTTGCTTTCAAAATGGCCGCCAGACAGTGTGAACACATGGAGACCCATATCTCTGTGCAATCATCTGATTGACTTGAAATTATAGGAGGTATATAGTAACAAACATATCAATTGGTTAAGACATCAAGTAAGATAATAAATTATTTTTTCTTTTTATAAGCTCAAAAATGGAAGTGAGCTTAATGGGTACGTGAGCTTAATAGGTACGTTTACCCTACTTACAGGCTGTGAGTCAGCATTATAGACTGTGGTCAGCATGCGTGCCGAAGGGGAAACAGGGGAACTGAATTCCCCCGGAACACTGGCATTGTAGGCTACTCTCCCAGGAAACAGTCCTCGTCCTCCGTAAAATGCGTTGCACACATCTGAATATTTGGTTTGAACTCTTCTGGAACAGTGTTGTAAATACAACTTAACCACTGATTTCTAGTTGTGTCCTCTTTTGGAAGGCCAAACAAAGTAGTTTCGCTTTCACAACGAAACACACAGCGTCTCCACAATATGGCGGCGGCAACAATACTACAGTAAGAATCAAAGTTACGCCTTCTTCCTTTGTGTATACATTTGGGCGGTGTTATGCAAATCTTCCCACATCGTGACGTAGATATGTGGGGACGTGTTTGAACGAGGCGTTTTAGGAGGGCGTGGACGAGTCTTAACTTTTATAAAGAATATCTCTTTGGGTTTGAGACTTTAGTCTTTGCAACTTTAGGGATCTTATCTATTCACGAACAGCTTGTAACACTCCAAAGAGAAAGGAAAACTTGAAATCGCATCATATGACCCCTTTAATGAAAACTGCCTTAAATCACATGCTTTATTGTTACAGTCATTTTATTAAATGGAGAAAAACATCACGGAAATGTAAAATGAATGACGGGCAATGTAGTCGTTATTGTTATTATTATTTATTTATAACCACAGTTAAAAGAGGTTTGTATGTGACAGTTCTATAAAGCTTTATGGACAACTTGACCGGAAAAAAGGTAGACGGAACAAGTCTTCTCAGCGCAAGGTCCCTCCCAAAATTTAATGATCAACAACAAAACAGGGAGCTTTGGCGATTGCTAAGCGAATATTAATTACTACAATACAAATTTCTAACTAGAAATGTCATCAAAAAGTGAAAAAAATTGGTCAAACACATACATTTACACTCAAAGTGACCATTAAACGCAAATTTCAGAGGTAATTTTAATTTTTATCAGGGAATTGAACGCACAGGTACGTAGGCCTGTCGCAATAATCAATATATCGACTTGTCGCGCAATATATGTACATGACCGCAATAATTTTTGGTGACGCAATATATCGCCCATTATATTTACTTAAAAATTAATGTCACTATGCTTTGTACATTCCATTTGCGCCAGTGTCTCTTGCAGCTTCTTGTACATAATGTGGTGTAGTCATGACGGACATCTGACTGCTGAGTAGTGATTGTGTTTTTCAGCAATAGTGTGCACCCTTAATTTACAGAGAAAAGAAGGTCAGGGAAAAATCTGTAGACGGAAAAGTCTCCATACAAGTTCTTTGTGCATTTTTCTTTTTTTCTACTTGTTACTTTGCACTTTTTGTTAGAAAATTTTTATTTACTATTTATAAAAAATGTTTAAGGTATCTAATATTTTTATACTTATTTTCCATGATCTAAATATTCTTAAAAATTAAAAGTTTGTTGTCATTTGGAAGTGTGTTGGCCTTCTTGCATTATTATGCTGTTACATTATGATTATATATTCAGTAGCATAAAACGGTATTTAAAATGACAATAATATCGCTTATCACAATTATTTCTGGGGCAATATATCGCACAACAAAAAGTTGTTATCGTGACAGGCCTACAGGTACGTTAAGTGTGGTAGGCAGAATATAACGTTACTATCAATCATCGGATGGATTCGTACCTTGTTGCTTTCTTGCCGCCGTATTTTCAGCTTTCAGTACGCAGCCAATGCGTGGTGTTTGGTTCGCAAACTTGTGATGCCACGTATCATTTTTTGGGGTAATTTTTTCTTACAAAAGCTAACAAGTTGCTAAATGGGACTACAGGCACTGTCGGAGACATTAAACGTCATAACGCCGAACAGTTCCCTTTCGATACTACACTCGTACTGCGTCTTACTAGACGCATATGGGAAAAAGCCTTTTTTTCTCCTGAACTGAAGCCTATTTCATTCACGCAGTGAAACTGCACGGCCATTGGT
>NW_015642846.1:53703-56264 GCF_001515625.1 Sinocyclocheilus rhinocerous | reverse complement strand
GCATTGTGCTTTGGTACTTTTAATATGAAACAAAGTCTTAGATTTCAAATTCTGTCCATTGTATTGCAGTATTCAAACAATGCCGTTTTGGCGCTGTTTAATGTGGAGTGACAGATCGCTGTAGCGCCTCAGACAGCAAGAGCTGGCGCTCTCTCTGGCAGCGGCAGGTCGCAGCGCCACTTCCGGTGGCATCCCCAGATGCCACGGCAGCTGCCACGGTCTTTCTCGCCGTTTTTGCTGTTTGCTCTGTAAAACTACACTGTTCTCAGTGGCGTTCGGTGGTGTTTTTTTTAAATGATGATGCAAAGTTCCCACAATTGTATTATTATTATTATTATTATTATTATACATTTTTATGTATCAGCTGCCAGAGTTCGTGCCAGGAGTCACGATCGTTTGTCGCCGTTTCTGCTGTAAACTACACGTTTTTTTTAAATAAAAGAACATATTATATACCAGCAAGCAGATGCTATCAGAATGTGAACCCAATAAGCTAAATTGCATAAGCATTTTCCCATAAAGAACATACACACACATAAGGAGTGCCAGCTGCCGCTAGCCAATACTGTATATACGCACACACCCGCGGTGCACAAACAAACATTTATTTATTGAATGTAACACTTTAGTTATTAACTAGTTGCTTGCATATTACTATATTAGCTGTTTATTAGTACTCATAAAGCACATACTAATGCCTTATTATGCGTGACTAGGGGTGGAACGGTTCAACTTACGGTTCGGTTTGTATCACGGTTTTAGAGTCACGGTTTCGGTATGGTTCGCTATGTGCTATGTTTAGGCAAAAACTATACTGTCAAATAAAAATAAAGAAAATAAGAATAATCTATCTAGCATACGGCATTCGCATTGAACAAGAGTGAATGGTTTGTCCACGATTTTTTTTTTTTCATCGCTGTTGTAATGTATTGGGAAGCCAGAATGCACATCCATCAACAGAAACATATATTAGCCGAACCCTGTTTGTTTTACGTGTTATTTATAGCAAACCATATTTGGAAGCCAGAATTACAGATGCGTTGTCAGATTTAAGTTGAACCGCGGTCCTAGTGTGTTATAGAGGTTTTAAAGGGCTGGTGTGAAAGAATATAGATTTAAATTCAAAGAGACAATGTAGTCTGTGCATGACCTAATGTTTTATTAGTACCCAGAATAGGGTTGTGCCGATAGTATCGTGTATGAAATATGAAATAGCCTATGACAAGTACAGGGAGTCTCTCTCTTGCCCCCACCCACCCATGCACGATAATATCGTCTATCGGCAATCTCACGGACTGGCGATATGACGATTTGAAAAATGACCATATCGCCCAACACTAACCCAGAATGAGGTGAGATGAACATCAAGAAGCGCTCAACACTCTCATTCAGTGTGTGTTTCTTTCATTCATACTCGAAGCCGGAGGGCGCTCTCGCGCAGAGAGTGCAAGACGGACTCATATAGAAGTAATAACTTACAACTTACCAGGCAATCCCTAATATGGACAAAAGCGTCCAGCTATCACTGTATGCTCTGAATAAAAGGCAGAAACCTTTGGAAATGTGAAGACATTAAAGGGGTCATATGATGCGATTTCTATTTTTCCTTTTCTTTAGTGTGTTATGTAGCTATTTGTGCATGTATAAGATCTGCAGAGTTACAAAGCTCAAAGTCTCCCACAAAAGGATTTATCTAAAAGAGAAGGCTGATCCAGACCGGGCTCATTCGCCTCTTTCAAACACGCCCCCACATCTCTATGTCACAATGTGTAAATATTTGCGTAATGCCACCCAAATATTCATGCAAAGAAAGAAGGCGTGGTTTCAGGAACCGCAGTGTGGATGCAGCCATGTCAGGGAAACGCTGTGTGTTTCTGTGCGAAAGCAAAAGCACTTTATTTGGCCTTCCGAAAGTAGATGCAATGAGGAATCGTTGGTTAAGATTTATTATGAAATAGCCTATGACAAGTACAGGGAGTCTCTCTCTTGCCCCCACCCACCCATGCACGATAATATCGTCTATCGGCAATCTCACGGACTGGCGATATGACGATTTGAAAAATGACCATATCGCCCAACACTAACCCAGAATGAGGTGAGATGAACATCAAGAAGCGCTCAACACTCTCATTCAGTGTGTGTTTCTTTCATTCATACTCGAAGCCGGAGGGCGCTCTCGCGCAGAGAGTGCAAGACGGACTCATATAGAAGTAATAACTTACAACTTACCAGGCAATCCCTAATATGGACAAAAGCGTCCAGCTATCACTGTATGCTCTGAATAAAAGGCAGAAACCTTTGGAAATGTGAAGACATTAAAGGGGTCATATGATGCGATTTCTATTTTTCCTTTTCTTTAGTGTGTTATGTAGCTATTTGTGCATGTATAAGATCTGCAGAGTTACAAAGCTCAAAGTCTCCCACAAAAGGATTTATCTAAAAGAGAAGGCTGATCCAGACCGGGCTCATTCGCCTCTTTCAAACACGCCCCCACATCTCTATGTCACAATGTGTAAATATTTGCGTAATGCCACCCAAATATTCATGCAAAGAAAGAAGGC